>NC_088424.1:47847418-47937418 GCF_034236695.1 Oncorhynchus nerka | reverse complement strand
ACCATGCTGATATAGACCTACTAGTAGCACCATGGCCATGCTGATATTGACCTACTAGTAGCACCATGCTGATACAGACCTACTAGTAGCACCATGACCATGCTGATACAGACCTACTAGTAGCACCATGCTGATACAGACCTACTAGTAGCACCATACTGATATAGACCTACTAGTAGCACCATGCTGATACAGACCTACTAGTAGCACCATGCTGATACAGACCTACTAGTAGCACCATGCTGATATAGACCTACTAGTAGCACCATGGCCATGCTGATATAGACCTACTAGTAGCACCATGCTGATACAGACCTACTAGTAGCACCATGACCATGCTGATACAGACGTACTAGTAGCACCATACTGATATAGACCTACTAGTAGCACCATGCTGATACAGACCTACTAGTAGCACCATGACCATGCTGATACAGACGTACTAGTAGCACCATGCTGATATAGACCTACTAGTAGCACCATACTGATACAGACCTACTAGTAGCACCATGCTGATATAGACCTACTAGTAGCACCATACTGATATAGACCTACTAGTAGCACCATACTGATACAGACCTACTAGTAGCACCATGCTGATATAGACCTACTAGTAGCACCATGCTGATATAGACCTACTAGTAGCACCATGCTGATACAGACCTACTAGTAGCACCATGCTGATACAGACCTACTAGTAGCACCATGCTGATACAGACCTACTAGTAGCACCATGCTGATATAGACCTACTAGTAGTACCATGCTGATATAGACCTACTAGTAGCACCATGCTGATACAGACCTACTAGTAGCACCATGCTGATATAGACCTACTAGTAGCACCATGCTGATATAGACCTACTAGTAGCACCATGCTGATATAGACCTACTAGTAGCACCATGGCCATGCTGATATAGACCTACTAGTAGCACCATGCTGATACAGACCTACTAGTAGCACCATGCTGATACAGACCTACTAGTAGCACCATGGCCATGCTGATACAGACCTACTAGTAGCACCATGCTGATATAGACCTACTAGTAGCACCATGCTGATACAGACCTACTAGTAGCACCATGCTGATACAGACCTACTAGTAGCACCATACTGATATAGACCTACTAGTAGCACCATGCTGATACAGACCTACTAGTAGCACCATGCTGATATAGACCTACTAGTAGCACCATGACCATGCTGATATAGACCTACTAGTAGCACCATGCTGATACAGACCTACTAGTAGCACCATGACCATGCTGATATAGACCTACTAGTAGCACCATACTGATACAGACCTACTAGTAGCACCATGCTGATATAGACCTACTAGTAGCACCATGACCATGCTGATATAGACCTACTAGTAGCACCATACTGATACAGACCTACTAGTAGCACCATACTGATACAGACCTACTAGTAGCACCATGCTGATACAGACCTACTAGTAGCACCATGCTGATACAGACCTACTAGTAGCACCATGCTGATATAGACCTACTAGTAGCACCATGCTGATATAGACCTACTAGTAGCACCATGCTTATACAGACCTACTAGTAGCACCATGCTGATATAGACCTACTAGTAGCACCATGCTGATATAGACCTACTAGTAGCACCATACTGATACAGACCTACTAGTAGCACCATGCTGATATAGACCTACTAGTAGCACCATGCTGATACAGACCTACTAGTAGCACCATGCTGATACAGACCTACTAGTAGCACCATGCTGATACAGACCTACTAGTAGCATCATGCTGATACAGACCTACTAGTAGCACCATGCTGATACAGACCTACTAGTAGCACCATGCTGATACAGACCTACTAGTAGCACCATGCTGATATAGACCTACTAGTAGCACCATACTGATACAGACCTACTAGTAGCACCATGCTGATACAGACCTACTAGTAGCACCATGGCCATGCTGATACAGACCTACTAGTAGCACCATACTGATACAGACCTACTAGTAGCACCATGGCCATGCTGACACAGACCTACTAGTAGCACCATGCTGACACAGACCTACTAGTAGCACCATGCTGATACAGACCTACTAGTAGCACCATGCTGATATAGACCTACTAGTAGCACCATGCTGATACAGACCTACTAGTAGCACCATGCTGATACAGACTTCCGGCGCCGACAGAGATGGCCGCCTCGCTTCGCGTTCCTAGGAAACTATGCAGTTTTTTGTTTTTTTACGTGTTATTTCTTACATTAGTACCCCAGGTCATCTTAGGTTTCATTACATACAGTCGAGAAGAACTACTGAATATAAGATCAGCGTCAACTCACCATCAGTACGACCAAGAATATGTTTTCCGCGACGCGGATCCTGTGTTCTGCCTTACAAACAGGACAACGGAATGGATCGCATGCAGCGACCCAAGAAAACGACTCCGAAAAAGAGGGAAACGTAGCGGTCTTCTGGTCAGACTCCGGACAAGGGCACATCGCGCACCACTCCCGAGCATTCTTCTTGCCAATGTCCAGTCTCTTGACAACAAGGTTGATGAAATCCGAGCAAGGGTAGCATTCCAGAGGGACATCAGAGACTGCAATGTTCTCTGCTTCACGGAAACATGGCTTACTGGGAAGACGCTATCCGATGCGGTGCAGCCAACGGGTTTCTCCACGCATCGCGCCGACAGAAACAAACATCTTTCTGGTAAGAAGAGCGGCGGGGGCGTATGCCTCATGACTAACAAGACATGGTGTGATGAAGGAAACATACAGGAACTCAAATCCTTCTGTTCACCTGATTTAGAATTCCTCACAATCAAATGTAGACCGCATTATCTTCCAAGAGAATTCTCTTCGATTATAATCACAGCCGTATATATCCCCCCAAGCAGACACATCGATGGCTCTGAACGAACTTTATTTAACTCTTTGCAAACTGGAAACCATTTATCCGGAGGCTGCATTCATTGTAGCTGGGGATTTTAACAAAGCTAATCTGAAAACAAGACTCCCTAAATTTTATCAGCATATCGATTGCGCAACCAGGGGTGGTAAAACCTTGGATCATTGTTACTCTAACTTCCGCGACGCATATAAGGCCCTGCCCCGCCCCCTTTCGGAAAAGCTGACCACGACTCCATTTTGTTGATCCCTGCCTACAGGCAGAAACTTAAACAAGAGGCTCCCACGCTGAGGTCTGTCCAACGCTGGTCAGACCAAGCTGACTCCACACTCCAAGACTGCTTCCATCACGTGGACTGGGACATGTTTCGTATTAGTAGCGTCAGATGAAAATATTGACGAATACGCTGATTCGGTGTGCGAGTTCATTAGAACGTGCGTCGAAGATGTCGTTCCCATAGCAACGATAAAAACATTCCCAAACCAGAAACCGTGGATTGATGGCAGCATTCGCGTGAAACTGAAAGCGCGAACCACTGCTTTTAATCAGGGCAAGGTGTCTGGTAACATGTCCGAATATAAACAATGCAGCTATTCCCTCCGCAAGGCTATTAAACAAGCTAAGCGTCAGTACAGGGACAAAGTGGAATCTCAATTCAATGGCTCAGACACAAGAGGCATGTGGCAGGGTCTACAGTCAATCACGGACTACAAGAAGAAACCCAGCCCAGTCACGGACCAGGATGTCTTGCTCCCAGGCAGACTAAATAACTTTTGCCTGCTTTGAGGACAATACAGTGCCACTGACACGGCCTGCAACGAAAACATGCGGTCTCTCCTTCACTGCAGCCGAGGTGAGTAAGACATTTAAACGTGTTAACCCTCGCAAGGCTGCAGGCCCAGACGGCATCCCCAGCCGCGCCCTCAGAGCATGCGCAGACCAGCTGGCCGGTGTGTTTACGGACATATTCAATCAATCCCTATACCAGTCTGCTGTTCCCACATGCTTCAAGAGGGCCACCATTGTTCCTGTTCCCAAGAAAGCTAAGGTAACTGAGCTAAACGACTACCGCCCGTAGCACTCACTTCCGTCATCATGAAGTGCTTTGAGAGACTAGTCAAGGACCATATCACCTCCACCCTACCTGACACCCTAGACCCACTCCAATTTGCTTACCGCCCAAATAGGTCCACAGACGATGCAATCTCAACCACACTGCACACTGCCCTAACCCACCTGGACAAGAGGAATACCTATGTGAGAATGCTGTTCATCGACTACAGCTCGGCATTCAACACCATAGTACCCTCCAAGCTCGTCATCAAGCTCGAGACCCTGGGTCTCGACCCCGCCCTGTGCAACTGGGTACTGGACTTCCTGACGGGCCGCCCCAGGTGGTGAGGGTAGGCAACAACATCTCCTCCCCGCTGATCCTCAACACGGGGGGCCCCACAAGGGTGCGTTCTGAGCCCTCTCCTGTACTCCCTGTTCACCCACGACTGCGTGGCCACGCACGCTCCAACTCAATCATCAAGTTTGCGGACGACACAACAGTGGTAGGCTTGATTACCAACAACGACGAGACGGCCTACAGGGAGGAGGTGAGGGCCCTCGGAGTGTGGTGTCAGGAAAATAACCTCACACTCAACGTCAACAAAACTAAGGAGATGATTGTGGACTTCAGGAAACAGCAGAGGGAACACCCCCTATCCACATCGATGGAACAGTAGTGGAGAGGGTAGCAAGTTTTAAGTTCCTCGGCATACACATCACAGACAAACTGAATTGGTCCACTCACACTGACAGCGTCGTGAAGAAGGCGCAGCAGCGCCTCTTCAACCTCAGGAGGCTGAAGAAATTCGGCTTGTCACCAAAAGCACTCACGAACTTCTACAGATGCACAATCGAGAGCATCCTGGCGGGCTGTATCACCGCCTGGTACGGCAACTGCTCCGCCTCAACCGTAAGGCTCTCCAGAGGGTAGTGAGGTCTGCACAACGCATCACCGGGGCAAACTACCTGCCCTCCAGGACACCTACACCACCCGATGTTACAGGAAGGCCATAAAGATCATCAAGGACATCAACCACCCGAACCACTGCCTGTTCACCCCGCTATCATCCAGAAGGCGAGGTCAGTACAGGTGCATCAAAGCTGGGACTGAGAGACTGAAAAACAGCTTCTATCTCAAGGCTATCAGACTGTTAAACAGCCACCATTGAGTGGCTGCTGCCAACACACTGTCATTGACACTGACCCAACTCCAGCCACTTTAATAATGGGAATTGATGGGAAATGATGTAAATATATCACTAGCCACTTTAAACAATGCTACCTTATATAATGTTACTTACCCTACATTATTCATCTCATATGCATACGTATATACTGTACTCTACATCATCGACTGCATCCTTATGTAATACATGTATCACTAGCCACTTTAACTATGCCACTTTGTTTACTTTGTCTACATACTCATCTCATATGTATATACTGTACTCGATACCATCTACTATATGCTGCTCTGTACCATCACTCACTCATATATCCTTATGTACATATTCTTTATCCCCTTACACTGTGTATAAAACAGTAGTTTTAGAATTGTTAGTTAGATTACTTGTTGGTTATCACTGCATTGTCGGAACTAGAAGCACAAGCATTTCGCTACACTCGCATTAACATCTGCTAACCATGTGTATGTGACAAATAAAATTTGATTTGATTTGATTTGACCTACTAGTAGCACCATGCTGATACAGACCTACTAGTAGCACCATGACCATGCTGATATAGACCTACTAGTAGCACCATGCTGATACAGACCTACTAGTAGCACCATGCTGATACAGACCTACTAGTAGCACCATGCTGATACAGACCTACTAGTAGCACCATGCTGATACAGACCTACTAGTAGCACCATGCTGATATAGACCTACTAGTAGCACCATGCTGATATAGACCTACTAGTAGCACCATACTGATACAGACCTACTAGTAGCACCATGCTGATATAGACCTACTAGTAGCACCATGGCCATGCTGATATAGACCTACTAGTAGCACCATGCTGATACAGACCTACTAGTAGCACCATGCTGATATAGACCTACTAGTAGCACCATGCTGATACAGACCTACTAGTAGCACCATACTGATACAGACCTACTAGTAGCACCATGCTGATACAGACCTACTAGTAGCACCATGCTGATATAGACCTACTAGTAGCACCATGCTGATACAGACGTACTAGTAGCACCATGCTGATACAGACCTACTAGTAGCACCATGCTGATACAGACCTACTAGTAGCACCATGCTGATACAGACCTACTAGTAGCACCATGCTGACACAGACCTACTAGTAGCACCATGCTGATACAGACCTACTAGTAGCACCATGCTGATACAGACCTACTAGTAGCACCATGCTGACACAGACCTACTAGTAGCACCATGCTGATACAGACCTACTAGTAGCACCATGCTGATACAGACCTACTAGTAGCACCATGCTGATACAGACCTACTAGTAGCACCATGGCCATGCTGACACAGACCTACTAGTAGCACCATGCTGACACAGACCTACTAGTAGCACCATGCTGATACAGACCTACTAGTAGCACCATGCTGATATAGACCTACTAGTAGCACCATGCTGATACAGACCTACTAGTAGCACCATGCTGATACAGACTTCCGGCGCCGACAGAGATGGCCGCCATGCTCGCGTTCCTAGAAACTATGCAGTTTTTTGTTTTTTTACGTGTTATTTCTTACATTAGTACCCCAGGTCATCTTAGGTTTCATTACATACAGTCGAGAAGAACTACTGAAGATATAAGATCAGCGTCAACTCACCATCAGTACGACCAAGAATATGTTTTCCGCGACGCTGATCCTGTGTTCTGCCTTACAAACAGGACAACGGAATGGATACTAGTAGCATGCAGCGACCCAAGAAAACGACTCCGAAAAAGAGGGAAACGTAGCGGTCTTCTGGTCAGACTCCGGACAAGGGCACATCGCGCACCACTCCCGAGCATTCTTCTTGCCAATGTCCAGTCTCTTGACAACAAGGTTGATGAAATCCGAGCAAGGGTAGCATTCCAGAGGGACATCAGAGACTGCAATGTTCTCTGCTTCACGGAAACATGGCTTACTGGGAAGACGCTATCCGATGCGGTGCAGCCAACGGGTTTCTCCACGATCGCACCGACAGAAACAAACATCTTTCTGGTAAGAAGAGCACCATGCGGGGGCGTATGCCTCATGACTAACAAGACATGGTGTGATGAAGGAAACATACAGGAACTCAAATCCTTCTGTTCACCTGATTTAGAATTCCTCACAATCAAATGTAGACCGCATTATCTTCCAAGAGAATTCTCTTCAGATTATAATCACAGCCGTATATATCCCCCCAAGCAGACACATCGATGGCTCTGAACGAACTTTATTTAACTCTTTGCAAACTGGAAACCATTTATCCGGAGGCTGCATTCATTGTAGCTGGGGATTTTAACAAAGCTAATCTGAAAACAAGACTCCCTAAATTTTATCAGCATATCGATTGCGCAACCAGGGGTGGTAAAACCTTGGATCATTGTTACTCTAACTAGTCCGCGACGCATATAAGGCCCTGCCCCGCCCCCTTCGGAAAAGCTGACCACGACTCCATTTTGTTGATCCCTGCCTACAGGCAGAAACTTAAACAAGAGGCTCCCACGCTGAGGTCTGTCCAACGCTGGTCAGACCAAGCTGACTCCACACTCCAAGACTGCTTCCATCACGTGGACTGGGACATGTTTGATATAGACCTACTAGTAGCACCGTCAGATGAAAATATTGACCTACTAGTAGAATACGCTGATTCGGTGTGCGAGTTCATTAGAACGTAGCACCATGCTGTCGAAGATGTCGTTCCCATAGCAACGATAAAAACATTCCCAAACCAGAAACCGTGGATTGATGGCAGCATTCGCGTGAAACTGAAAGCGCGAACCACTGCTTTTAATCAGGGCAAGGTGTCTGGTAACATGTCCGAATATAAACAATGCAGCTATTCCCTCCGCAAGGCTATTAAACAAGCTAAGCGTCAGTACAGGGACAAAGTGGAATCTCAATTCAATGGCTCAGACACAAGAGGCATGTGGCAGGGTCTACAGTCAATCACGGACTACAAGAAGAAACCCAGCCCAGTCACGGACCAGGATGTCTTGCTCCCAGGCAGACTAAATAACTTTTTGCCTGCTTTGAGGACAATACAGTGCCACTGACACGGCCTGCAACGAAAACATGCGGTCTCTCCTTCACTGCAGCCGAGGTGAGTAAGACATTTAAACGTGTTAACCCTCGCAAGGCTGCAGGCCCAGACGGCATCCCCAGCCGCGCCCTCAGAGCATGCGCAGACCAGCTGGCCGGTGTGTTTACGGACATATTCAATCAATCCCTATACCAGTCTGCTGTTCCCACATGCTTCAAGAGGGCCACCATTGTTCCTGTTCCCAAGAAAGCTAAGGTAACTGAGCTAAACGACTACCGCCCCGTAGCACTCACTTCCGTCATCATGAAGTGCTTTGAGAGACTAGTCAAGGACCATATCACCTCCACCCTACCTGACACCCTAGACCCACTCCAATTTGCTTACCGCCCAAATAGGTCCACAGACGATGCAATCTCAACCACACTGCACACTGCCCTAACCCACCTGGACAAGAGGAATACCTATGTGAGAATGCTGTTCATCGACTACAGCTCGGCATTCAACACCATAGTACCCTCCAAGCTCTAGTCATCAAGCTCGAGACCCTGGGTCTCGACCCCGCCCTGTGCAACTGGGTACTGGACTTCCTGACGGGGCCGCCCCAGGTGGTGAGGGTAGGCAACAACATCTCTCCCCGCTGATCCTCAACACGGGGCCCCACAAGGGTGCGTTCTGAGCCCTCTCCTGTACTCCCTGTTCACCCACGACTGCGTGGCCACGCACGCCTCCAACTCAATCATCAAGTTTGCGGACGACACAACAGTGGTAGGCTTGATTACCAACAACATGCTGAGACGGCCTACAGGGAGGAGGTGAGGGGCCCTCGGAGTGTGGTGTCAGGAAAATAACCTCACACTCAACGTCAACAAAACTAAGGAGATGATTGTGGACTTCAGGAAACAGCAGAGCACCATGGAACACCCCTATCCACATCGATGGAACAGTAGTGGAGAGGGTAGCAAGTTTTAAGTTCCTCGGCATACAGACACATCACAGACAAACTGAATTGGTCCACTCACACTGACAGCGCACCGTGAAGAAGGCGCAGCAGCGCCTCTTCAACCTCAGGAGGCTGAAGAAATTCGGCTTGTCACCAAAAGCACTCACGAACTTCTACAGATGCACAATCGAGAGCATCCTGGCGGGCTGTATCACCGCCTGGTACGGCAACTGCTCCGCCCTCAACCGTAAGGCTCTCCAGAGGGTAGTGAGGTCTGCACAACCTACATCACCGGGGCAAACCACCTGCCCTCCAGGACACCTACACCACCGATGTTACAGGAAGGCCATAAAGATCATCAAGGACATCAACCACCCGAACCACTGCCTGTTCACCCCGCTATCATCCAGAAGGCGAGGTCAGTACAGGTGCATCAAAGCTGGGACTGAGAGACTGAAAAACAGCTTCTATCTCAAGGCTATCAGACTGTTAAACAGCCACCATTGAGTGGCTGCTGCCAACACACTGTCATTGACACTGACCCAACTCCAGCCACTTTAATAATGGGAATTGATGGGAAATGATGTAAATATATCACTAGCCACTTTAAACAATGCTACCTTATATAATGTTACTTACCCTACATTATTCATCTCATATGCATACGTATATACTGTACTCTACATCATCGACTGCATCCTTATGTAATACATGTATCACTAGCCACTTTAACTATGCCACTTTGTTTACTTTGTCTACATACTCATCTCATATGTATATACTGTACTCTGATACCATCTACTATATGCTGCTCTGTACCATCACTCACTCATATATCCTTATGTACATATTCTTTATCCCCTTACACTGTGTATAAGACAGTAGTTTTAGAATTGTTAGTTAGATTACTTGTTGGTTATCACTGCATTGTCGGAACTAGAAGCACAAGCATTTAGCTACACTCGCATTAACATCTGCTAACCATGTGTATGTGACAAATAAAATGATTTGATTTGATTTGACCTACTAGTAGCACCATGCTGATACAGACCTACTAGTAGCACCATGCTGATATAGACCTACTAGTAGCACCATGCTGCTGATACAGACCTACTAGTAGCACCATACTGATACAGACCTACTAGTAGCACCATGCTGATACAGACCTACTAGTAGCACCATGCTGATACAGACCTACTAGTAGCACCATGCTGATATAGACCTACTAGTAGCACCATGCTGATATAGACCTACTAGTAGCACCATGCTGATACAGACCTACTAGTAGCACCATGCTGATACAGACCTACTAGTAGCACCATGCTGATATAGACCTACTAGTAGCACCATGGCCATGCTGATATAGACCTACTAGTAGCACCATGCTGATACAGACCTACTAGTAGCACCATGCTGATATAGACCTACTAGTAGCACCATGCTGATACAGACCTACTAGTAGCACCATACTGATACAGACCTACTAGTAGCACCATGCTGATACAGACCTACTAGTAGCACCATGCTGATATAGACCTACTAGTAGCACCATGCTGATACAGACCTACTAGTAGCACCATGCTGATACAGACCTACTAGTAGCACCATGCTGATACAGACCTACTAGTAGCACCATGCTGATACAGACCTACTAGTAGCACCATGCTGACACAGACCTACTAGTAGCACCATGCTGATACAGACCTACTAGTAGCACCATGCTGATACAGACCTACTAGTAGCACCATGCTGATACAGACCTACTAGTAGCACCATGCTGATATAGACCTACTAGTAGCACCATGCTGATACAGACCTACTAGTAGCACCATGCTGATACAGACCTACTAGTAGCACCATGCTGATACAGACCTACTAGTAGCACCATGCTGATACAGACCTACTAGTAGCACCATGCTGATACAGACCTACTAGTAGCACCATGCTGATACAGACCTACTAGTAGCACCATGCTGATACAGACCTACTAGTAGCACCATGCTGATACAGACCTACTAGTAGCACCATGCTGATACAGACCTACTAGTAGCACCATGCTGATATAGACCTACTAGTAGCACCATGCTGATATAGACCTACTAGTAGCACCATGACCATGCTGATACAGACCTACTAGTAGCACCATGCTGATACAGACCTACTAGTAGCACCATACTGATACAGACCTACTAGTAGCACCATGGCCATGCTGATACAGACCTACTAGTAGCACCATGCTGACACAGACCTACTAGTAGCACCATGCTGACACAGACCTACTAGTAGCACCATGCTGATACAGACCTACTAGTAGCACCATGCTGATATAGACCTACTAGTAGCACCATGCTGATACAGACCTACTAGTAGCACCATGCTGATACAGACCTACTAGTAGCACCATGCTGATATAGACCTACTAGTAGCACCATGCTGATACAGACCTACTAGTAGCACCATGACCATGCTGATATAGACCTACTAGTAGCACCATGCTGATACAGACCTACTAGTAGCACCATGCTGATACAGACCTACTAGTAGCACCATGCTGATATAGACCTACTAGTAGCACCATGCTGATATAGACCTACTAGTAGCACCATACTGATACAGACCTACTAGTAGCACCATGCTGATATAGACCTACTAGTAGCACCATGGCCATGCTGATATAGACCTACTAGTAGCACCATGCTGATACAGACCTACTAGTAGCACCATGCTGATACAGACCTACTAGTAGCACCATGCTGATACAGACCTACTAGTAGCACCATGCTGATACAGACCTACTAGTAGCACCATGCTGATACAGACCTACTAGTAGCACCATGCTGATATAGACCTACTAGTAGCACCATGCTGATACAGACCTACTAGTAGCACCATGCTGATACAGACCTACTAGTAGCACCATGCTGATACAGACCTACTAGTAGCACCATGCTGATACAGACCTACTAGTAGCACCATGCTGATACAGACCTACTAGTAGCACCATGCTGATACAGACCTACTAGTAGCACCATGCTGATACAGACCTACTAGTAGCACCATGCTGATACAGACCTACTAGTAGCACCATGCTGATACAGACCTACTAGTAGCACCATGCTGATATAGACCTACTAGTAGCACCATGCTGATATAGACCTACTAGTAGCACCATGCAGACCCAGTGCACCATGCTGATACAGACCTACTAGTAGCACCATGCTGATACAGACCTACTAGTAGCACCATACTGATACAGACCTACTAGTAGCACCATGGCCATGCTGATACAGACCTACTAGTAGCACCATGCTGACACAGACCTACTAGTAGCACCATGCTGATACAGACCTACTAGTAGCACCATGCTGATACAGACCTACTAGTAGCACCATGCTGATATAGACCTACTAGTAGCACCATGCTGATACAGACCTACTAGTAGCACCATGCTGATACAGACCTACTAGTAGCACCATGCTGATATAGACCTACTAGTAGCACCATGCTGATACAGACCTACTAGTAGCACCATGACCATGCTGATACAGACCTACTAGTAGCACCATGCTGATACAGACCTACTAGTAGCACCATGCTGATACAGACCTACTAGTAGCACCATGCTGATATAGACCTACTAGTAGCACCATGCTGATATAGACCTACTAGTAGCACCATACTGATACAGACCTACTAGTAGCACCATGCTGATATAGACCTACTAGTAGCACCATGGCCATGCTGATATAGACCTACTAGTAGCACCATGCTGATACAGACCTACTAGTAGCACCATGCTGATATAGACCTACTAGTAGCACCATGCTGATACAGACCTACTAGTAGCACCATGCTGATACAGACCTACTAGTAGCACCATGCTGATACAGACCTACTAGTAGCACCATACTGATATAGACCTACTAGTAGCACCATACTGATATAGACCTACTAGTAGCATCATGCTGATATAGACCTACTAGTAGCACCATGCTGATACAGACCTACTAGTAGCACCATGCTGATACAGACCTACTAGTAGCACCATACTGATATAGACCTACTAGTAGCACCATGCTGATACAGACCTACTAGTAGCACCATGCTGATACAGACCTACTAGTAGCACCATGCTGATACAGACCTACTAGTAGCACCATGCTGATATAGACCTACTAGTAGCACCATGCTGATACAGACCTACTAGTAGCACCATGCTGATACAGACCTACTAGTAGCACCATGGCTGATATAGACCTACTAGTAGCACCATGCTGATACAGACCTACTAGTAGCACCATGCTGATACAGACCTACTAGTAGCACCATGCTGATATAGACCTACTAGTAGCACCATGCTGATACAGACCTACTAGTAGCACCATGCTGATACAGACCTACTAGTAGCACCATGCTGATATAGACCTACTAGTAGCACCATGCTGATACAGACCTACTAGTAGCACCATGCTGATATAGACCTACTAGTAGCACCATGCTGATACAGACCTACTAGTAGCACCATGCTGATACAGACCTACTAGTAGCACCATGCTGATACAGACCTACTAGTAGCACCATGCTGATACAGACCTACTAGTAGCACCATGCTGATATAGACCTACTAGTAGCACCATGCTGATATAGACCTACTAGTAGCACCATGCTGATATAGACCTACTAGTAGCACCATGACCATGCTGATACAGACCTACTAGTAGCACCATGCTGATACAGACCTACTAGTAGCACCATACTGATACAGACCTACTAGTAGCACCATGGCCATGCTGATACAGACCTACTAGTAGCACCATGCTGACACAGACCTACTAGTAGCACCATGCTGATACAGACCTACTAGTAGCACCATGCTGATATAGACCTACTAGTAGCACCATGCTGATACAGACCTACTAGTAGCACCATGCTGATACAGACCTACTAGTAGCACCATGCTGATACAGACCTACTAGTAGCACCATGCTGATACAGACCTACTAGTAGCACCATGACCATGCTGATATAGACCTACTAGTAGCACCATGCTGATACAGACCTACTAGTAGCACCATGCTGATACAGACCTACTAGTAGCACCATGCTGATATAGACCTACTAGTAGCACCATGCTGATATAGACCTACTAGTAGCACCATGCTGATACAGACCTACTAGTAGCACCATGCTGATATAGACCTACTAGTAGCACCATGTAGCACCATGCTGATATAGACCTACTAGTAGCACCATGCTGATACAGACCTACTAGTAGCACCATGCTGATATAGACCTACTAGTAGCACCATGCTGATACAGACCTACTAGTAGCACCATGCTGATACAGACCTACTAGTAGCACCATACTGATATAGACCTACTAGTAGCACCATACTGATATAGACCTACTAGTAGCATCATGCTGATACAGACCTACTAGTAGCACCATGCTGATACAGACCTACTAGTAGCACCATGCTGATACAGACCTACTAGTAGCACCATACTGATATAGACCTACTAGTAGCACCATGCTGATACAGACCTACTAGTAGCACCATGCTGATACAGACCTACTAGTAGCACCATGCTGATACAGACCTACTAGTAGCACCATGCTGATATAGACCTACTAGTAGCACCATGCTGATACAGACCTACTAGTAGCACCATGCTGATACAGACCTACTAGTAGCACCATGCTGATATAGACCTACTAGTAGCACCATGCTGATACAGACCTACTAGTAGCACCATGCTGATACAGACCTACTAGTAGCACCATGCTGATACAGACCTACTAGTAGCACCATGCTGATATAGACCTACTAGTAGCACCATGCTGATACAGACCTACTAGTAGCACCATGCTGATACAGACCTACTAGTAGCACCATGCTGATACAGACCTACTAGTAGCACCATGCTGATACAGACCTACTAGTAGCACCATGCTGATACAGACCTACTAGTAGCACCATGCTGATACAGACCTACTAGTAGCACCATGCTGATACAGACCTACTAGTAGCACCATGCTGATATAGACCTACTAGTAGCACCATGCTGATATAGACCTACTAGTAGCACCATGACCATGCTGATACAGACCTACTAGTAGCACCATGCTGATACAGACCTACTAGTAGCACCATACTGATACAGACCTACTAGTAGCACCATGGCCATGCTGATACAGACCTACTAGTAGCACCATGCTGATACAGACCTACTAGTAGCACCATGCTGATACAGACCTACTAGTAGCACCATGCTGATACAGACCTACTAGTAGCACCATGCTGATATAGACCTACTAGTAGCACCATGCTGATACAGACCTACTAGTAGCACCATGCTGATACAGACCTACTAGTAGCACCATGCTGATATAGACCTACTAGTAGCACCATGCTGATACAGACCTACTAGTAGCACCATGACCATGCTGATATAGACCTACTAGTAGCACCATGCTGATACAGACCTACTAGTAGCACCATGCTGATACAGACCTACTAGTAGCACCATGCTGATATAGACCTACTAGTAGCACCATGCTGATATAGACCTACTAGTAGCACCATGCTGATACAGACCTACTAGTAGCACCATGCTGATATAGACCTACTAGTAGCACCATGCTGATATAGACCTACTAGTAGCACCATGCTGATATAGACCTACTAGTAGCACCATGCTGATACAGACCTACTAGTAGCACCATACTGATACAGACCTACTAGTAGCACCATGCTGATACAGACCTACTAGTAGCACCATACTGATATAGACCTACTAGTAGCACCATACTGATATAGACCTACTAGTAGCATCATGCTGATATAGACCTACTAGTAGCACCATGCTGATACAGACCTACTAGTAGCACCATGCTGATACAGACCTACTAGTAGCACCATACTGATATAGACCTACTAGTAGCACCATGCTGATACAGACCTACTAGTAGCACCATGCTGATACAGACCTACTAGTAGCACCATGCTGATACAGACCTACTAGTTGCACCATGCTGATATAGACCTACTAGTAGCACCATGCTGATACAGACCTACTAGTAGCACCATGCTGATACAGACCTACTAGTAGCACCATGCTGATATAGACCTACTAGTAGCATCATGCTGATATAGACCTACTAGTAGCACCATGCTGATACAGACCTACTAGTAGCACCATGCTGATACAGACCTACTAGTAGCACCATGCTGATACAGACCTACTAGTAGCACCATGGCCATGCTGATACAGACCTACTAGTAGCACCATGCTGACACAGACCTACTAGTAGCACCATGCTGATACAGACCTACTAGTAGCACCATGCTGATATAGACCTACTAGTAGCACCATGCTGATACAGACCTACTAGTAGCACCATGCTGATACAGACCTACTAGTAGCACCATGCTGATACAGACCTACTAGTAGCACCATGCTGATACAGACCTACTAGTAGCACCATGCTGATATAGACCTACTAGTAGCACCATGCTGATACAGACCTACTAGTAGCACCATACTGATACAGACCTACTAGTAGCACCATGCTGATATAGACCTACTAGTAGCACCATGCTGATACAGACATGCTGATAGCAGACCATACTATACAGACCTACCATAGCACCATGCTGATATAGACCTACTAGTAGCACCATGCTGATACAGACCTACTAGTAGCACCATACTGATACAGACCTACTAGTAGCACCATGCTGATACAGACCTACTAGTAGCACCATGCTGATACAGACCTACTAGTAGCAGACCTACTAGTAGCACCATGCTGATATAGACCTACTAGTAGCACCATGCTGATATAGACCTACTAGTAGCACCATGCTGATATAGACCTACTAGTAGCACCATGCTGATACAGACCTACTAGTAGCACCATGCTGATACAGACCTACTAGTAGCACCATGCTGATACAGACCTACTAGTAGCACCATGCTGATACAGACCTACTAGTAGCACCATGCTGATACAGACCTACTAGTAGCACCATGCTGATATAGACCTACTAGTAGCACCATGCTGATATAGACCTACTAGTAGCACCATGCTGATACAGACCTACTAGTAGCACCATGCTGATGACCTACTAGTAGCACCAGACCTACTAGTAGCACCATGCTGATACAGACCTACTAGTAGCACCATGCTGATACAGACCTACTAGTAGCACCATACTGATACAGACCTACTAGTAGCACCATGCTGATACAGACCTACTAGTAGCACCATGCTGATACAGACCTACTAGTAGCACCATGCTGATATAGACCTACTAGTAGCACCATGGCCATGCTGATATAGACCTACTAGTAGCACCATGCTGATACAGACCTACTAGTAGCACCATGCTGATATAGACCTACTAGTAGCACCATGCTGATACAGACCTACTAGTAGCACCATACTGATACAGACCTACTAGTAGCACCATGCTGATACAGACCTACTAGTAGCACCATGCTGATACAGACCTACTAGTAGCACCATGCTGATATAGACCTACTAGTAGCATCATGCTGATATAGACCTACTAGTAGCACCATGCTGATACAGACCTACTAGTAGCACCATGCTGATACAGACCTACTAGTAGCACCATACTGATATAGACCTACTAGTAGCACCATGCTGATACAGACCTACTAGTAGCACCATGCTGATACAGACCTACTAGTAGCACCATGCTGATACAGACCTACTAGTAGCACCATGCTGATATAGACCTACTAGTAGCACCATGCTGATACAGAGCTAGTAGCACCATGCTGATACAGACCTACTAGTAGCACCATGCTGATACAGACCTACTAGTAGCACCATGCTGATACAGACCTACTAGTAGCACCATGCTGATACAGACCTACTAGTAGCACCATGCTGATACAGACCTACTAGTAGCACCATGCTGATACAGACCTACTAGTAGCACCATGCTGATATAGACCTACTAGTAGCACCATGCTGATATAGACCTACTAGTAGCACCATGCTGATACAGACCTACTAGTAGCACCATGCTGATACAGACCTACTAGTAGCACCATGCTGATATAGACCTACTAGTAGCACCATGCTGATACAGACCTACTAGTAGCACCATGCTGATACAGACCTACTAGTAGCACCATGCTGATACAGACCTACTAGTAGCACCATGCTGATACAGACCTACTAGTAGCACCATGCTGATATAGACCTACTAGTAGCACCATGCTGATATAGACCTACTAGTAGCACCATACTGATACAGACCTACTAGTAGCACCATGCTGATACAGACCTACTAATAGCACCATGCTGATACCATGCTGATACAGACCTACTAGTAGCACCATGCTGATACAGACCTACATGCTGATATAGACCTACTAGTAGCACCATGCTGATACAGACCTACTAGTAGCACCATACTGATACAGACCTACTAGTAGCACCATGCTGATACAGACCTACTAGTAGCACCATACTGATATAGACCTACTAGTAGCACCATACTGATATAGACCTACTAGTAGCATCATGCTGATACAGACCTACTAGTAGCACCATGCTGATACAGACCTACTAGTAGCACCATGCTGATACAGACCTACTAGTAGCACCATGCTGATATAGACCTACTAGTAGCACCATGCTGATACAGACCTACTAGTAGCACCATGCTGATATAGACCTACTAGTAGCACCATGCTGATACAGACCTACTAGTAGCACCATGCTGATACAGACCTACTAGTAGCACCATACTGATACAGACCTACTAGTAGCACCATGCTGATACAGACCTACTAGTAGCACCATGCTGATATAGACCTACTAGTAGCACCATGCTGATATAGACCTACTAGTAGCACCATGCTGATACAGACCTACTAGTAGCACCATGCTGATACAGACCTACTAGTAGCACCATGCTGATACAGACCTACTAGTAGCACCATGCTGATACAGACCTACTAGTAGCACCATGCTGATACAGACCTACTAGTAGCACCATGCTGATACAGACCTACTAGTAGCACCATACTGTTACAGACCTACTAGTAGCACCATGCTGATACAGACCTACTAGTAGCACCATGCTGATACAGACCTACTAGTAGCACCATGCTGATACAGACCTACTAGTAGCACCATGCTGATATAGACCTACTAGTAGCACCATGCTGATACAGACCTACTAGTAGCACCATGCTGATACAGACCTACTAGTAGCACCATGCTGATACAGACCTACTAGTAGCACCATGCTGATACAGACCTACTAGTAGCACCATGACCATAGCTGATACAGACCTACTAGTAGCACCATGCTGATACAGACCTACTAGTAGCACCATGCTGATACAGACCTACTAGTAGCACCATGCTGATATAGACCTACTAGTAGCACCATGCTGATATAGACCTACTAGTAGCACCATACTGATACAGACCTACTAGTAGCACCATGCTGATATAGACCTACTAGTAGCACCATGGCCATGCTGATATAGACCTACTAGTAGCACCATGCTGATACAGACCTACTAGTAGCACCATGCTGATATAGACCTACTAGTAGCACCATGCTGATATAGACCTACTAGTAGCACCATGCTGATACAGACCTACTAGTAGCACCATGCTGATACAGACCTACTAGTAGCACCATGCTGATACAGACCTACTAGTAGCACCATGCTGATACAGACCTACTAGTAGCACCTACATGCTGATACAGACCTACTAGTAGCACCATGCTGATACAGACCTACTAGTAGCACCATGCTGATATAGACCTACTAGTAGCACCATGCTGATATAGACCTACTAGTAGCACCATGCTGATACAGACCTACTAGTAGCAACATTCTGATACAGACCTACTAGTAGCACCATACTGATACAGACCTACTAGTAGCACCATGCTGATACAGACCTACTAGTAGCACCATACAGACCTACTGCACCATGCTGATAGACCTACTAGTAGCACCATGCTGATATAGACCTACTAGTAGCACCATGCTGATACAGACCTACTAGTAGCACCATGCTGATACAGACCTACTAGTAGCACCATGCTGATACAGACCTACTAGTAGCACCATGCTGATATAGACCTACTAGTAGCACCATGACCATGCTGATACAGACCTACTAGTAGCACCATGCTGATACAGACCTACTAGTAGCACCATGCTGATACAGACCTACTAGTAGCACCATGCTGATACAGACCTACTAGTAGCACCATGCTGATACAGACCTACTAGTAGCACCATGCTGATACAGACCTACTAGTAGCACCATGCTGATACAGACCTACTAGTAGCACCATGCTGATATAGACCTACTAGTAGCACCATGCTGATACAGACCTACTAGTAGCACCATGACCATGCTGATATAGACCTACTAGTAGCACCATGCTGATACAGACCTACTAGTAGCACCATGCTGATACAGACCTACTAGTAGCACCATACTGATATAGACCTACTAGTAGCACCATACTGATATAGACCTACTAGTAGCATCATGCTGATACAGACCTACTAGTAGCACCATGCTGATACAGACCTACTAGTAGCACCATGCTGATACAGACCTACTAGTAGCACCATGCTGATATAGACCTACTAGTAGCACCATGCTGATACAGACCTACTAGTAGCACCATGCTGATATAGACCTACTAGTAGCACCATGCTGATACAGACCTACTAGTAGCACCATGCTGATACAGACCTACTAGTAGCACCATGCTGATACAGACCTACTAGTAGCACCATGCTGATACAGACCTACTAGTAGCACCATGCTGATATAGACCTACTAGTAGCACCATGCTGATATAGACCTACTAGTAGCACCATGCTGATACAGACCTACTAGTAGCACCATGCTGATACAGACCTACTAGTAGCACCATGCTGATACAGACCTACTAGTAGCACCATGCTGATACAGACCTACTAGTAGCACCATGCTGATACAGACCTACTAGTAGCACCATGCTGATACAGACCTACTAGTAGCACCATGCTGATACAGACCTACTAGTAGCACCAGCTGATACAGACCTACTAGTAGCACCATGCTGATACAGACCTACTAGTAGCACCATGCTGACACAGACCTACTAGTAGCACCATGCTGATACAGACCTACTAGTAGCACCATGCTGATATAGACCTACTAGTAGCACCATGCTGATACAGACCTACTAGTAGCACCATGCTGATACAGACCTACTAGTAGCACCATGCTGATATAGACCGACTAGTAGCACCATGCTGATACAGACCTACTAGTAGCACCATGACCATGCTGATAGACCTACTAGTAGACCATGCTGATACAGACCTACTAGTAGCACCATGCTGATACAGACCTACTAGTAGCACCATGCTGATACAGACCTACTAGTAGCACCATGCTGATATAGACCTACTAGTAGCACCATGCTGATATAGACCTACTAGTAGCACCATGCTGATACAGACCTACTAGTAGCACCATGCTGATATAGACCTACTAGTAGCACCAGCACCATGTAGCACCATGCTGATATAGACCTACTAGTAGCACCATGCTGATACAGACCTACTAGTAGCACCATGCTGATATAGACCTACTAGTAGCACCTATGCTGATACAGACCTACTAGTAGCACCATGCTGATACAGACCTACTAGTAGCACCATGCTGATACAGACCTACTAGTAGCACCATGCTGATACAGACCTACTAGTAGCACCATGCTGATACAGACCTACTAGTAGCACCATGCTGATACAGACCTACTAGTAGCACCATGCTGATACAGACCTACTAGTAGCACCATGCTGATATAGACCTACTAGTAGCACCATGCTGATACAGACCTACTAGTAGCACCATGCTGATACAGACCTACTAGTAGCACCATTCTGATACAGACCTACTAGTAGCACCATGCTGATACAGACCTACTAGTAGCACCATGCTGATACAGACCCTACTAGTAGCACCATGCTGATATAGACCTACTAGTAGCACCATGCTGATATAGACCTACTAGTAGCACCATGCTGATACAGACCTACTAGTAGCACCATGCTGATACAGACCTACTAGTAGCACCATGCTGATATAGACCTACTAGTAGCACCATGCTGATATAGACCTACTAGTAGCACCAGCTGATACAGACCTACTAGTAGCACCATGCTGATACAGACCTACTAGTAGCACCATGCTGATACAGACCTACTAGTAGCACCATGCTGATACAGACCTACTAGTAGCACCATGCATGCTGATACAGACCTACTAGTAGCACCATGCTGACACAGACCTACTAGTAGCACCATGCTGATACAGACCTACTAGTAGCACCATGCTGATACAGACCTACTAGTAGCACCATGCTGATATAGACCTACTAGTAGCACCATGCTGATACAGACCTACTAGTAGCACCATGACCATGCTGATATAGACCTACTAGTAGCACCATGCTGATACAGACCTACTAGTAGCACCATGCTGATACAGACCTACTAGTAGCACCATGCTGATACAGACCTACTAGCAGCACCATGCTGATACAGACCTACTAGTAGCACCATGCTGATATAGACCTACTAGTAGCACCATGCTGATACAGACCTACTAGTAGCACCATGCTGATACAGACCTACTAGTAGCACCATGCTGATACAGACCTACTAATAGCACCATGCTGATACCATACTGATACAGACCTACTAGTAGCACCATGCTGATACAGACCTACTAGTAGCACCATGCTGATACAGACCTACTAGTAGCACCATGCTGATACAGACCTACTAGTAGCACCATGCTGATACAGACCTACTAGTAGCACCATACTGATATAGACCTACTAGTAGCACCATGCTGATATAGACCTACTAGTAGCACCATGCTGATACAGACCTACTAGTAGCACCATGCTGATATAGACCTACTAGTAGCACCATGCTGATATAGACCTACTAGTAGCACCATGGCCATGCTGATATAGACCTACTAGTAGCACCATGGCCATGCTGATATAGACCTACTAGTAGCACCATGCTGATATAGACCTACTAGTAGCACCATGCTGATACAGACCTACTAGTAGCACCATGCTGATATAGACCTACTAGTAGCATCATGCTGATACAGACCTACTCGTAGCACCATGCTGATACAGACCTACTAGTAGCACCATGCTGATATAGACCTACTAGTAGCACCATGCTGATATAGACCTACTAGTAGCACCATGCTGATACAGACCTACTAGTAGCACCATGCTGATATAGACCTACTAGTAGCATCATGCTGATATAGACCTACTAGTAGCACCATGCTGATATAGACCTACTAGTAGCACCATGCTGATACAGACCTACTAGTAGCACCATGCTGATACAGACCTACTAGCCAAATGTTTTTGTTTTGGTATCCTATCACTTTACCTGTTTCTCTTTACTTCCTCTAATCCTTCATCCTCCGCCTCCTCCTCCTCTTCCTCCTCCTCCTCCTCTTTCGCCTCCTTCTTCTCCTCCTCCTCCTCCTCCTCCTCCTCCTCTTTCTCCTCTTTCTCCTCCTCCTCCTCCCTTCCGTAGCCTCCTCCTCCCTCCTCCTCTTTCTCCTCCTCCTCCTCCTTCTCCTCCTCCACCTCTTTCTCCTCCTCCTCCTCCTCCTGTTTCTCCTTCTCCTTCTCCTCCTCTTTCTCCTCCCCTTCTCCTCTCTCTCCTCCTCCTTCTCCTTCCTCCTCCTCCTCCTCCTCCTCTTCTTCCTCCTTCTCTTCCTCATCCCCTCTTTCTTTCTCCTCCTCCTCCCTCCTCCTCCTCCTCCTCCTCCTCTTTCTCCTCCTCCTCCTCCTCCTCTTTCTCCTCCTTTTTCTCCTCCTCTTTCTCCTCCTCCTCCTCCTCCCCCTCCTCTTTCTCCTCTTTCTCCTCCACCTCCTCGCCTCTTGTCCTCCTCCTCTATTTCTTATACTTCTCTTACTGTCCTCCCTCTCTTTTATACCCCTTCTACCCCCCCTCTGTCAGGGTTCAGTCCAGGGTAGAGTCTCCTCTCTCTGTCAGGGTTCAGTCCAGGGTAGAGTCTCCTCTCTATGTCAGGGTTCAGTCCAGGGTAGAGTCTCCTCTCTCTGTCAGGGTTCAGTCCAGGGTATAGTCTCCTCTCTCTGTCAGGGTTCAGTCCAGGGTAGAGTCTCCTCTCTCTGTCAGGGTTCAGTCCAGGGTAGAGTCTCCTCTCTCTGTCAGGGTTCAGTCCAGGGTAGAGTCTCCTCTCTCTGTCAGGGTTCAGTCCAGGGTAGAGTCTCCTCTCTCTGTCAGGGTTCAGTCCAGGGTATAGTCTCCTCTCTGTCAGGGTTCAGTCCAGGGTAGAGTCTCTCTCTCTGTCAGGGTTCAGTCCAGGTAGAGTCTCCTCTCTCTGTCAGGGTTCAGTCCAGGGTATAGTCTCCTCTCTCTGTCAGGGTTCAGTCCAGGGTAGAGTCTCCTCTCTCTGTCAGGGTTCAGTCCAGGGTAGAGTCTCCTCTCTCTGTCAGGGTTCAGTCCAGGGTAGAGTCTCCTCTCTCTGTCAGGGTTCAGTCCAGGGTAGAGTCTCCGCTCTCTGTCAGGGTTCAGTCCAGGGTATAGTCTCCTCTCTCTGTCAGGGTTCAGTCCAGGGTAGAGTCTCCTCTCTCTGTCAGGGTTCAGTCCAGGGTATAGTCTCCTCTCTCTGTAAGAGTTCAGTCCAGGGTAGAGTCTCCTCTCTCTGTCAGGGTTCAGTCCAGGGTAGAGTCTCCTCTCTCTCTGTCAGAGTTCAGTCCAGGGTAGAGTCTCCTCTCTCTCTCTGTCAGAGTTCAGTCCAGGGTAGAGTCTCCTCTCTCTCTGTCAGAGTACAGTCCAGGGTAGAGTCTCCTCTCTCTGTCTGTCAGAGTTCAGTTCAGGGCAGTCTCCTCTCTCTCTCTGTCAGAGTTCAGTCCAGGGGAGAGTCTCCTCTCTCTCTCTGTCAGAGTTCAGTTCAGGGTAGAGTCTCCTTTCTCTCTCTGTCAGAGTTCAGTCCAGGGTATAGTCTCCAGAAGGCAGGTGACTGGCTCAGGTTGGCATGGCGATAGAGCGATAGCCTCTTGGCCTATTTCCCTAATAGGATTAGTTAATGAGTTAGGCAATGCCCCCTCCCTCAGCTCACTCAGAGAAACACACTAAGAGGTGACTGGGCCATACACCTAGAGACAGGGCCATGTGTCACCTATAGGGAGAGGAGAGACATTAGAAGATATACTTTTATTTGATTGTTAGTTCTGCAATATGTTTTCTTTCTGGTTGTGGTTGTTGAAGTTCACACTGAGACTGGTTTTCCATCCCTAAAATGGCCTTACCTACACGGTCAGCCTAAGAAGTTTCTTCACAGAAAAACAATAACCTGTAATTAGCATGAATGACTGCAATGTCCTCAATATTAAAGAGATAGTTTGAGATTTTGTCAATGAAGCAATTTATCTACATCCCCAGAGTCGGATGAAAAGGAACAGCATGCTAACTGTTCCTGTAGAGGTACAGGCATTGCGCTAACGCTAGTTAGCATTTGCTTGTGAAACTACCTCTAATTCTTTCATACTGGACTCAGACACATACAAGTGGTGCTATTCTATTACATCTAGCAATATTCCTAAAATCATACTTGTTCACCCAGCAAAGCTGCCATCAAGGCAAAGGGTGGCTACTTTGAAGAGTCTAAATTATAAAATATATTTTGTGTTGTTTGACACTTTTTTGGTTACTACATGATTCCATATGTGTTATTTCATAGTTTTCATGTCTTCACTATTATTCTACAATGTAGAAAATAGTAAAAATGAAGTAGGTGTTCTGAAACTTTGGACTGGTAGTGCATATTAGTACACACGTAACAACGTAGTCAGTTCATGTTTATCTTGACTAAATATCGACACTCTCATTTCCCCCCAATACAAAAACTCCTCACTTGCTTAGTAATAAGGATGTGTTTTAACATGGACAGAGTAAACCCTCTCGCTTCACCTCTTCCTCTCTTTTACTAGTTTGTTCTCTCAACCCTCCCTCCCTCCCTCCCTCCCCTCCCTCCCTCCCTCCCTCCCTCCCTCCCTCCCTCCCTCCCTCCCTCCCACTAATAGATCACTGCTACCTCTCCTCTCCTATTATCTTGCCTTTCCCTCTAGTCTCTCTCCCCTCCCCTTTCCCTCCTCCCTCCCCCTCCCTCCCTCCCTCCCTCCCTCCCTCCCTCCCTCCCACTAATAGATCACTGCTACCTCTCCTCTCCTATTATCTTGCCTTTCCCTCACTCTCTCTTTTCCCCTCCCTCCCTCCCCCTCCCTCCTCCCTCCCTCCTCCCACTAATAGATCACTGCTACCTCTCCTCTTCTATTATCTTGCCTTTCCCTCACTCTCTTTTCTCTCCTCCCTCCCTCCCCCTCCCTCCCTCCCTCCCTCCCTCCCTCCCTCCCTCCCTCCCACTAATAGATCACTGCTACCTCTCCTCTTCTATTATCTTGCCTTTCCCTCACTCTCTTTTTCTCCTCCCTCCCTCCCTCCCTCCCTCCCTCCCTCCCTCCCTCCCTCCCTCCCACTAATAGATCACTGCTACCTCTCCTCTCCTATTATCTTGCCTTTCCCTCACTCTCTTTTTCTCCTCCCTCCCTCCCTCTCCCTCCCTCCCTCCCTCCCTCCCTCCCTCCTCCCTCCCTCCCTCCCACTAATAGATCACTGCTACCTCTCCTCTCCTATTATCTTGCCTTTCCCTCACTCTCTGTTTTCTCCCTCCCTCCCTCCCTCCCTCCCTCCCTCCCTCCCTCCCTTCATTGAAATGGAAGTGTAAGGAATGTCATAGGAAGCATGTAAGATGTTTGTGTTGGCGTTCTCTGTTTCCGTAGTGACTCTCTGTGGCATGTCAGTGGCCTTGAAGAGCCAGTGTTAAGGGGCTTTTCCTTTAAAGTCGTAAAGGTGAAAGAGTATGAGAGTATAGTACGTTGATTCAGGCCTAGTTAGTTATCTTTGCATGATTTTAAACATTTTAACTGAATAAAAAACCCAAATCAAATCAGACTTTATTCAAAATGGTTTTTATAACATCTCAATGTATGCAAACGTTATTTTTCATGTATTTGACAGGGACAATGCACATCTCATCAATATTTATGTAAATGTGCCAGCCGGCTAGTTTTACCTGTCCAAACGATCTTTTCCCAGCTGCCCCGGGTGTTGGACAACCACACGGACGGACCAGACCTACGATACTGGGGACGTGTTCTAACCGCTGTATCAGAGAAGGTCCAAGTGGTGAGTCATCTATCATATGTCTTTCTGTTATCCTCTCTCTCTCTATTTATCTTCTCCTCCTTCTCTGTCCCTCTCTCTCTCTCTCTCTCTCTCTCTCTCTCTCTGTCTCTCTCTGTCTCTCTCTCTCTCTCTCTCTCTCTCTCTCTCTCTCTGTCTCTCTCTCTCTCTCTCTCTCTCTCTGTGTCTCTGTGTCTCTCTGTGTCTCTCTCTCTGTCTCTCTCTCTCTCTCTCTCTCTCTCTCTCTCTCTCTGTGTCTCTCTGTGTCTCTCTCTCTCTCTCTCTCTGTCTCTCTCTCTCTCTGTCTCTCTCTCTCTCTCTCTCTCTCTCTCTCTCTCTCTGTCTCTCTCTCTGTCTCTCTGTCTCTCTCTCTCTCTCTGTGTCTCTCTCTCTGTGTCTCTCTCTGTGTGTGTGTCTCTCTCTCTCTCTCTCTCTCTCTGTCTCTCTGTCTCTCTCTCTCTCTCTCTCTCTCTGTGTCTCTCTCTCTGTGTCTCTCTCTCTGTGTGTCTCTCACTCTCTCTCTGTCTCTCTCTCTCTCTCTGTCTCTGTCTCTCTCTGTGTGTGTCTCTCTCTCTCACTCTGTCTCTGTCTCTGTCTCTCTCTCTCTCTCTCTCTCTGTCTCTCTCTCTCTGTCTCTCTCTCGCTGTCTCTCTGTCTATCTCCCTCTCCCTCTCTCTCTCTGTCTCTCTCTCTGTCTCTCTCTCTCTCTGTCTTGCTCTCTGTCCTCTCTTTATCTCTCTTGATCCCTCTTAACATTTGCAGAATTCATCACTCAGTTCCCTCTATGAGTTGCTCCCAGTAACAGGAAGCTGTTAGTTGCTCCCAGATACAGGAAACTGTTAGTTGCTCCCAGATACAGGAAACTGTTAGTTGCTCCCAGTAACAGGAAGCTGTTAGTTGCTCCCAGTAACAGGAAGCTGTTAGTTTCTCCCAGTAACAGGAAGCTGTTAGTTCCTCCCAGATACAGGAAGCTGTTAGTTTTTCCCAGTAACAGGAAGCTGTTAGTTCCTCCCAGTAACAGGAAGCTGTTAGTTTCTCCCAGTAACAGGAAGCTGTTAGTTCCTCCCAGTAACAGGAAGCTGTTAGTTTCTCCCAGTAACAGGAAGCTGTTAGTTTTTCCTAGTAACAGGAAGCTGTTAGTTCCTCCCAGCTGTTGTTGCTCCCAGTAACAGGAAGCTGTTAGTTGCTCCCAGTAACAGGAAGCTGTTAGTTTCTTCCAGGAAGCTGTTAGTTTCTCCCAGTAACAGGAAGCTGTTAGTTCCTCCAGGAAGCTGTTATTATCTTGCCTAGTTCCCAGATACAGGAAGCTGTTAGTTTCTCCCAGTAACAGGAAGCTGTTAGTTTCTCCCAGTAACAGGAAGCTGTTAGTTCCTCCCAGTAACAGGAAGCTGTTAGTTCCTCCCAGTAACAGGAAGCTGTTAGTTCCTCCCAGATACAGGAAGCTGTTAGTTTCTCCCAGATACAGGAAGCTGTTAGTTTCTCCCAGATACAGGAAGCTGTTAGTTTCTCCCAGTAACAGGAAGCTGTTAGTTGCTCCCAGTAACAGGAAGCTGTTAGTTCCTCCCAGTAACCGGGAGCTGTTAGTTTCTCCCAGATACAGGAAGCTGTTAGTTCCTCCCAGTAACCGGGAGCTGTTAGTTTCTCCCAGATACAGGAAGCTGTTAGTTGCTCCCAGTAACAGGAAGCTGTTAGTTCCTCCCAGTAACCTGTTAGTTTCTCCCAGTAACAGGAAGCTGTTAGTTCCTCCCAGTAACCAGGAGCTATGATGAGGAAGCTGTTAGTTCCTCCCAGTAACAGGAAGCTGTTAGTTCCTCCCAGTAACAGGAAGCTGTTAGTTTTTCCCAGTAACAGGAAGCTGTTAGTTCCTCCCAGTAACAGGAAGCTGTTAGTTTCACAGTAACAGGAAGTTAGTTTCTCCCAGTAACAGGAAGCTGTTAGTTTCTCCCAGTAAAGGAAGCTGTTAGTTTAGTAACAGGAAGCTGTTAGTTCCTCCCAGTAACAGGAAGCTGTTAGTTTCTCCCAGATACAGGAAGCTGTTAGTTTCTCCCAGATACAAGTTTCTCCCAGTAACAGGAAGCTGTTAGTTGCTCCCAGTAACAGGAAGCTGTTAGTTCCTCCCAGTAACCGGGAGCTGTTAGTTTCTCCAGATACAGGAAGCTGTTAGTTTCTCCAGTAACAGGAAGCTGTTAGTTCCTCCCAGTAACAGGAAGCTGTTAGTTTCTCCCAGTAACAGGAAGCTGTTAGTTTTTCCCAGTAACAGGAAGCTGTTAGTTTCTCCCAGATACAGGAAGCTATTAGTTTCTCCCAGATACAGGAAGCTGTTAGTTTCTCCCATTAACAGGAAGCTGTTAGTTTCTCCCATTAACAGGAAGCTGTTAGTTTCTCCCAGTAACAGGAAGTTCCTCCCTAACAGGAAGCTGTTAGTTTCTCCCAGATACAGGAAGCTGTTAGTTCTCCCAGTAACAGGAAGCTGTTAGTTCCTCCCAGTAACCGGGAGCTATGATGAGGAAGCTGTTAGTTCCTCCCAGTAACAGGAAGCTGTTAGTTCCTCCCAGTAACAGGAAGCTGTTAGTTCCTCCCAGTAACCGGGAGCTATGATGAGGAAGCTGTTAGTTCCTCCCAGTAACAGGAACAGGAAGCTGTTAGTTTTCCAGTAACAGGAAGCCTCCCAGTAACAGGAAGCTGTTAGTTTCTCCCAGTAACAGGAAGCTGTTCGTTTTTCCTAGTAACAGGAAGCTGTTAGTTCCTCCCAGATACAGGAAGCTGTTAGTTTCTCCCAGTAACAGGAAGCTGTTAGTTTCTCCCAGTAACAGGAAGCTGTTAGTTCCTCCCAGTAACAGGAAGCTGTTAGTTCCTCCCAGTAACAGGAAGCTGTTAGTTCCTCCCAGATACAGGAAGCTGTTAGTTTCTCCCAGATACAGGAAGCTGTTAGTTTCTCCCAGATACAGGAAGCTGTTAGTTTCTCCCAGTAACAGGAAGCTGTTAGTTGCTCCCAGTAACAGGAAGCTGTTAGTTCCTCCCAGTAACCGGGAGCTGTTAGTTTCTCCCAGATACAGGAAGCTGTTAGTTCCTCCCAGTAACCGGGAGCTGTTAGTTTCTCCCAGATACAGGAAGCTGTTAGTTGCTCCCAGTAACAGGAAGCTGTTAGTTCCTCCCAGTAACAGGAAGCTGTTAGTTTCTCCCAGTAACAGGAAGCTGTTAGTTCCTCCCAGTAACCAGGAGCTATGATGAGGAAGCTGTTAGTTCCTCCCAGTAACAGGAAGCTGTTAGTTCCTCCCAGTAACAGGAAGCTGTTAGTTTTTCCCAGTAACAGGAAGCTGTTAGTTCCTCACAGTAACAGGAAGCTGTTAGTTCCTCACAGTAACAGGAAGCTGTTAGTTTCTCCCAGTAACAGGAAGCTGTTAGTTTCTCCCAGTAACAGGAAGCTGTTAGTTTCTCCCAGTAACAGGAAGCTGTTAGTTCCTCCCAGTAACAGGAAGCTGTTAGTTTCTCCCAGATACAGGAAGCTGTTAGTTTCTCCCAGATACAGGAAGCTGTTAGTTTCTCCCAGTAACAGGAAGCTGTTAGTTGCTCCCAGTAACAGGAAGCTGTTAGTTCCTCCCAGTAACCGGGAGCTGTTAGTTTCTCCCAGATACAGGAAGCTGTTAGTTTCTCCCAGTAACAGGAAGCTGTTAGTTCCTCCCAGTAACAGGAAGCTGTTAGTTTCTCCCAGTAACAGGAAGCTGTTAGTTTTTCCCAGTAACAGGAAGCTGTTAGTTTCTCCCAGATACAGGAAGCTATTAGTTTCTCCCAGATACAGGAAGCTGTTAGTTTCTCCCATTAACAGGAAGCTGTTAGTTTCTCCCATTAACAGGAAGCTGTTAGTTTCTCCCAGTAACAGGAAGCTGTTAGTTCCTCCCAGTAACAGGAAGCTGTTAGTTTCTCCCAGATACAGGAAGCTGTTAGTTTCTCCCAGTAACAGGAAGCTGTTAGTTCCTCCCAGTAACCGGGAGCTATGATGAGGAAGCTGTTAGTTCCTCCCAGTAACAGGAAGCTGTTAGTTCCTCCCAGTAACAGGAAGCTGTTAGTTCCTCCCAGTAACCGGGAGCTATGATGAGGAAGCTGTTAGTTCCTCCCAGTAACAGGAAGCTGTTAGTTCCTCCCAGTAACCGGGAGCTATGATGAGGAAGCTGTTAGTTTCTCCCAGTAACAGGAAGCTGTTAGTTCCTCCCAGTAACAGGAAGCTGTTAGTTCCTCCCAGATACAGGAAGCTGTTAGTTTCTCCCAGTAACAGGAAGCTGTTAGTTTCTCCCAGATACAGGAAGCTGTTAGTTTCTCCCAGATACAGGAAGCTGTTAGTTTCTCCCAGATACAGGAAGCTGTGATGAGGAAACTGGAGGCTATAAATAAGAAGCGTCTGATCCCAGGAGGATAGGAGAAAGTGTGTGTGTGTGTGCGTGTGTGCGTGTGTGCATGTGTGCGTGTGTGCGTGCGTGCGTGCGTGCGTGCGCAAGGTGTTTATAGTAAAGACACGCATGGTGTTTTGTATGGGGTGGCAGTATCCTACATAAAGTGTTTATGATAAATGCATTGGTCAGATGTATGTTTAACAATTCCTGGGTGTTGTTCATTGTCTGTGTGTATGTGTGACGTTCACATATAGCTGAAGTCGGAAGTTTACATACACCTTAGCCAAATACATTTGGTAAAGCCCCGCCTTATCTCAGCTCACAGGTCACCATAGCACCACCCACCCGTAGCACGCACTCCAGCAAGTATATTTCACTGGTCACCCCCAAAGCCAATTCCTCCTTTGGCCGCCTTTCCTTCCAGTTCTCTGCTGCCAATGACTGGAACGGATTGCAAAAATCACTGAAGCTGGAGACTCATATCTCCCTCTCTAACTTTAAGCACCAGCTGTCAGAGCAGCTCACAGATCACTGCACCTGTACACAGCCCATCTGTAAATAACCCATCCAACTACCTCATCCCCATACTGTATTTATTTATGTATTTTTGCTCCTTTGCACCCCAGTATCTCTACTTGCACATTCATCTTCTGCACCTCTATCACTCAAGTGTTTAATTGCTAAATTTGAATTACTTCGCCACGACAGCCTATTTATTGCCTTACCTCCCTAATATTCCTCATTTGCACATATATTTTTTCTAATGTGTTATTGACTGTATGTTTGTTTATTCCATGAGTAACTCTGTGTTGTTTTTTGTGTCGCACTGCTTTATTTTCTCTTGGCCAGGTCACAGTTGTAATTGAGAACTTGTTCTCAACTGGCCTACCTGGTTAAATAAAGGGGAAATAAAAATAAACGTTTTTCACAATTCCTGACATTTAATCCGAGTAAAGATTCCCTGTCTTTGGTCAGTTAGGATCACCACTTTATTTTAAGAATGTGAAATGTCAGAATAATAGTAGAGAGAATTATTTATTTTAAAGCACCCCCACAACATGATGCTGCCACCCCCGTGCTTCACGATTGGGATGGTGTTCTTCGGCTTGCAAGCCTCCCCCTTTTTCCTCCAAACATAACGATGATCATTATGGCCAAGCAGTTATATTTTTTGTTTCATCAGACCAGTGGACATATCTACAAAAAGTATGATCTTCGTCCCCATGTGCAGTTGCAAACTAGTCCGGCTTTTTTATGGTGGGTTTTGGAGCAGTAGCTTCTTTCTTGATGAGTAGCCTTTCAGGTTATGTTGATATAGGACTTGTTTTACTGTGGATACTTTTGTACCTATTTCCTCTAGCATCTTCACAAGGTCCTTTGCTGTTGTTCTGGGATTGATTTGCACTTTTCACACCAAAGTACGTTCATCTCTAGGAGACAGAACACGTCTCCTTCCTGAGCGGTATGATGGCTGCATGGTCCCATGGTGTTTATACTTGGGTACTATTGTTTGTACACAATGAACGTGGTACCTTTTTTAAAAAATTTTTAAATTTTACCTTTATTTTACTAGGCAAGTCAGTTAAGAACAAATTCTTATTTTCAATGACGGCCTAGGAACAGTGGGTTAACTGCCTGTTCAGGAGCAGAACGACAGATTTGTACCTTGTCAGCTCGGGGATTCGAACTTGCAACCTTTCGGTTACTAGTCCAACGCTCTAACCACTAGGCTACCCTGCCGCCCCAACGTGGTACCTTCAGGCGTTTGGAAATTTCTCCCAAGGGTGAACCAGACTTGTGGTCTACAATTTCTTTTCTGGGGTCATGGCTGATTTCTTTTGATTTTCCCATGATGTCAAGTAAAAAGGCACTGAGTTTGAAGGTAGGCATTGAAATACATCCACAGGTACACCTCCAATTGACCGAAATGATGTCAATTAGCCCATCAGAAGTTTCTAAAGCCATGACTTCTGACCCACTGGAATTGTGATACAGTGAATTATAAGTGAAATCATCTCTCTGTAAACAATTGTTGGAAAAATGACTTGTGTCATGCACAAAGTAGATGTCCTAACCGACTTGCCAAAACTATAGTTTGTTAACAAGAAATTTGTGGAGTGGTTGAAAAACTAGTTTTAATGACTCCAACCTAAGTGTATGTAAACTTCCGACTTCAACTGTATGCGTATAAGTGTGTGCGTTTGTGTGTGCGTTTTCTCTCGCACGCGTGTGTGTGAGATGAGGGGAATGTGCATTATGAATGAGTCATCAGTCCTAAGCCAGAGATGCTCTGAGAACCCCCCCCCCCCCCTCGCCTCCTTATTCAGGAAGGGAGACATAGTGCAATACACACTGGCGTACTCCTGAACAACATCAGGTATATGGCCCACCCAACACCTATCCTCGTTATCAATAGTAAGAGAAATGGCCCACCCAACACCTATCCTCATTATCAATAGTAAGAGAAATGGCCCACCCAACACCTATCCTCGTTATCAATAGTAAGAGAAATGGCCCACCCAACACCTATCCTCATTATCAATAGTAAGAGAAATGGCCCACCCAACACCTATCCTCGTTATCAATAGTAAGAGAAATGGCCCACCCAACACCTATCCTCGTTATCAATAGTAAGAGAAATGGCCCACCCAACGCCCTTCAAAGTAAATAAGGCTTTTATGACTGCTGAATACCAACTATCCATCACTTAGATCATGTATTTTCAAGTAGAGATACCATGCGAAGCAACATCTCTATATACTTCTCCATCGCACGTCTTCTGTCTCTTCTCTGTCTCTCCATGTCTGCCCCACACAGACCTGACAAGTAGGCGAGCAATGGATTATGGTCATTGTAGTTAATTACCTTTTTCTGCGCTAAACTATGTAGAATATTGGCCTGTTGGAAACTACAACTCCCTACTACATCGCACAGTTTGGGCTTGATCTTTCTCTATAAAAACTGAGCTCACAGAAAAAAACATGAACTAAATGGAATTTATATAATTGAACCGATGGTCAATTTGTTGTTTAAAAAAAACAAAAAATAACCGAAATGTCAGTTAATGGCTCAGCACTAAGAGGAACAGCACCAAGGACCTTCTGAAGGTGCTCTACCCGTCTAACCTTTTTCTTTCTCCTTCCTCTCTTCTGTTTTCCTCCCTCTTTCTCTCTACCTCCAGCTCTTTGAGAGAAACAGCACCAAGGACCTACTGAAGATAGTCTATCCGTTGTTCCGGGCTGGTGGTCCCAGCTCCTTTAGCCAGCTGATGAGCATTGTGTCTGCCCTGTTCTGTGGGTACCCAGACGGAGAGGGATCCAGGGTCCTCTCCTTCAACTGGTACGAAGACAACAACTACAAGGTGTTCCTGGGGGTGAATGGATCCAAGAACCACGACTATGTCTATGACATGACAACCAGTAAGTAGAGTCGTGACTAGGGCTCAGATCCGGGTCAAATACTTTAAAATATTTGAGATGTGCTCAGAGTTTACACTTTAGGAACTATTCCATTGCTTCCCTTGGTCACAGGCTAACTAGACATGTCTCTTCTTCTCTCAGCTCCGTTCTGTAACGACCTGATGCAGACTCTGGAGTCTAACCCGGTCACTAAGATCATCTGGAGTTCAGTCAAGCCTCTCTTCATGGGGAAGATCCTCTACGCTCCAGACTCCCCAGCCATCAGACTGATACTAAAGAGTGTAAGACAACACACACCCTCACTCTCCTCCTCTGTGACTCTTGTTAACCCGAACATATGTGCACAAACACGCAAACACCCTGCTGAGGAATTGTGTTTGTTACAGGGGGTTCCAACGCTCAATTGTGTTTGTTACAGGGGGTTCCAACGCTCAATTGTGTTTGTTACAGGGGGTTCCAATACTCAATTGTGTTTGTTACAGGGGGTTCCAAAACTCAATTGTGTTTGTTACAGGGGGTTCCAACGCTCAATTGTGTTTTTTACAGGGGGTTCCAACGCTCAATTGTGTTTGTTACAGGGGGTTCCAACGCTCAATTGTGTTTTTTTTACAGGGGGTTCCAACGCTCAATTGTGTTTTTTTACAGGGGGTTCCAACGCTCAATTGTGTTTTTTACAGGGGGTTCCAACGCTCAATTGTGTTTTTTTACAGGGGGTTCCAACGCTCAATTGTGTTTTTTTTACATTGTGTTTTTTACAGGGGGTTCCAACGCTCAATTGTGTTTTTTACAGGGGGTTCCAACGCTCAATTGTGTTTTTTACAGGGGGTTCCAACGCTCAATTGTGTTTTTTACAGGGGGTTCCAACGCTCAATTGTGTTTTTTACAGGGGGTTCCAACGCTCAATTGTGTTTTTTACACGGGGTTCTGTCGTGTCTTTACTATCATTAACTGAAGACTGATAGTTTTTATCAAAGATTCTCTGTAATTAGTTATTACGCGATTAGACTGATTAATCATGAAACCGTAATTACTAGGAAGTCGGGGCACCAAGGAAGAATATTCAGATTACAAAGTTATCATTTCCTAAAATAACTTTTCAGATATTTTATCTGATCAATTAGTCTTCGAATTAATGAATTATTTACTTTACCTCACGTTAGTCTCATTCCAGACGTCGTAAATGTTGGTTATCTGCACGCACCCAGTCTTCACTATGAGTCATCTATACATCAATTGTCTTAAATCATTTATTTATTACTAACTAAGTAATTCACAGAAATGCATAAACAAACAAACAAGGTAAATGTGGTTATAAGAAATTATAGGAGAATGTGCCCTAGTGGGCTAAACCGGCATGGTGGCCTGTTAGACAGAGGAGAAGTGGAGGATGTGCCCTAGTGGGCTGAACCAGCATGGTGGCTTGTTAGACAGAGGAGAAATGGAGAATGTGCCCCTAGTGGGCTAAACCGGCATGGTGGCCTGTTAGACAGAGGAGAAATGGAGGATGTGCCCTAGTGGGCTGAACCAGCATGGTGGCTTGTTAGACAGAGGAGAAATGGAGAATGTGCCCCTAGTGGGCTAAACCGGCATGGTGGCCTGTTAGACAGAGGAGAAATGGAGAATGTGCCCCTAGTGGGCTAAACCGGCATGGTGGCCTGTTAGACAGAGGAGAAGTGGAGAATGTGCCCTAGTGGGCTGAACCGGCATGGTGGCTTGTTAGACAAGAGGGGAAGTGGAGAATGTGCCCCTAGTGGGCTAAACCGGCATGGTGGCCTGTTAGACAGAGGAGAAGTGGAGAATGTGCCCTAGTGGGCTGAACCGGCATGGTGGCTTGTTAGACAAGAGGGGAAGTGGAGAATGTGCCCTAGTGGGCTAAACCGGCATGGTGGCTTGTTAGACAGAGGAGAAGTGGAGAATGTGCCCCTAGTGGGCTGAACCGGCATGGTGGCCTGTTAGACAGAGGAGAAGTGGAGAATGTGCCCTAGTGGGCTAAACCAGCATGGTGGCCTGTTAGACAGAGGAGAAGTGGAGGATGTGCCCTAGTGGGCTAAACCAGCATGGTGGCCTGTTAGACAGAGGAGAAGTGGAGGATGTGCCCTAGTGGGCTGAACCGGCATGGTGGCTTGTTAGACAAGAGGGGAAGTGGGGGTCGACTAAGAAGTCACTACAGAGTGATCATTAAAACAATTGAAATGCTAATCCTTTACACATGAACGCTCACTCATTCGGGAACAATTGCAATCAATATATATATTTACGCTCAGTGTGTCGTCTTGATCACTGGTGAAAAGTTTGTTTCTTTTGTAGAATTGTCCGTCTCTCTCCCTCTCTCTCTGTCGTGGTTATAGTGGAGAGTTCAGAGTGACATTCATTTGTTTCGTTATAGAATGGATGTTTTGGCGGTTGTCGTTCTTCGCGTTCAATGATACCGAATTCCTATCTGCAGACTAGTAATTAATATCAAAGACTTGTTCTTATTCTGTCAGTATCGATAGTCTAAGAGTTTAACCACGTGGTATGGTTAAAAGATTCAGCAATGGTCTACAACCTTTTAGCCATCTCGTAATTGAGGTAAGCTCGGTCTGCTGATCGAAAACCCGAGTGTGTGGTTTAATTCGGAAGAGCCGAAAAAGGGCTGTCCCAGGAGGCCTGACCCTAACTGGGCTCAGGGGCTGTCCTCTGATTTAGTTCAAGTCAAAAGGGAATTATATTTTTCTTCATTAAACAGTCCAAAATCCACTCACTCATTCATCTTATACAACAATTAGATGTAAACCTCATATCTGAGGCCATTATATAAACAGCGTTATGGTAATGTGGTCACACTGTCTCCCATGAGCTTCCCCAAGTTTTGACAGGGGGACAGAACGGACCAGTTCGTAGCTGGATTCTTCACCAATCTTGTATACTTTCTCCGGAACATGAAATTTGTTCGTACCTTAAGTTCTGTGAGGTGGAAGGATGTCCTTCGTTCTCCATGAAAATCTACTCTCTCTGTACTGTGTGTCCAATGAGGAGATCTTCAGGAGTTTACCACGACTCTCTGACCACAGCAACCCAGTTGAAGGAGGCAAGGCGGAGTCAGGGAGAGGGGGATGGGGCTTGCTGTACCCAACGAGGCCGAAGCACAAAAGAGAACAGAGCTCATTCATATAACATTTGTTCTGTATTTATATTTATAGCAGTTGACAGAAAACAGATGTTAAGTCTTATTCTACTGAGCTGCTTGGAGACATTTACTATGCATACTGGAGATCTGAGAAGGACAGGACTTCATAGTATTGATGGCCTTTATATCAGTATGTGTGTCTGTCTGTGTGTGTGTCTGTGTGTTCATGACTGTGTGTGTGTCATTGTGTGTGTGTTCATGTCTGTTAACTGCTAACATGTTCTCTCCAGGCCAACACTACGTTTGAGGAGCTGGAGCGTCTGATGACCATGGGAAAAGCCTGGGAGGAGGTGGGACCTCAAATCTGGAGGTTCTTCAACGCTGGCATACAGATAAACATGATCAGGGTAACACACACACACACACACACACACACACACACACACAAGCACACGCGCACACACACACACACACACACACACACACACACACACACACACACACACACACACACACACACACACACACACACACACACACACACACACACACACACACACACACACACACACACACACACACACACACACACACACACACACACACACAGGGTATTGGTCTTCATTCTTTCTCACCTTTATTCTACCAGGTTAGTCTCATTGTGGTCTTATCTTAGTGTCAAGAGAGACGTGGCCAAAACAGCAGCACACACTTGTAAATGTTTAGTACGGTTTTCCAGTAAATGAATTATACATTTCTCCTGCCCCTGCAGGACACCATCAGAAACCCCACGGTATCAGACCTAATAGACAGGAGTATGGAGGACACTGAGTTCTCCTCTAAAGACATCCTCAACTTCCTGTACAACGGGCTGGAGGAGGACAGAGAAGAGACCATGCCCAGCTTCGACTGGAGGAACGTCTTCAACCTCACAGACCAGGCCGTCCGCATGTTCAACCAGTATGGAGAGGTAAGGGTTAATGAATAATGACATGATAACTAAATAGTGTTATGCCACAGGGGGAAAAAAACAAATGCATCTGTCCAAACTGTCATGACGGAGATCCTTAGACCAAGACATCTAGACATTAACCAACTCTGCCTCCATAAAGGTAGTCACTCACAGTCTGACTCTGCCTGCGTAAGAGTAGTCACTCACAGTCTGACTCTGCCTCTATAAGGGTAGTCACTCACAGTCTGACTCTGCCTCCGTAAGAGTAGTCACTCACAGTCTGACTCTGCCTCTATAAGAGTAGTCACTCACAGTCTGACTCTGCCTCCGTAAGAGTAGTCACTCACAGTCTGACTCTACCTCCGTAAGGGTAGTCACTCACAGTCTGACTCTGCCTCTATAAGAGTAGTCACTCACAGTCTGACTCTGCCTCTATAAGGGTAGTCACTCACAGTCTGACTCTGCCTCCGTAAGAGTAGTCACTCAGTCTGACAGTCTGACTCTGCCTCTATAGGGGTAGTCACTCACAGTCTGACTCTGCCTCCGTAAGAGTAGTCACTCACAGTCTGACTCTGCCTCTATAAGAGTAGTCACTCACAGTCTGACTCTGCCCCCGTAAGAGTAGTCACTCACAGTCTGACTCTGCCTCCGTAAGGGTAGTCACTCACAGTCTGACTCTGCCCCCGTAAGAGTAGTCACTCACAGTCTGACTCTGCCTCTGTAAGGGTAGTCACTCACAGTCTGACTCTGCCTCTATAAGAGTAGTCACTCACAGTCTGACTCTGCCTCTATAAGGGTAGTCACTCACAGTCTGACTCTGCCTCTATAAGGGTAGTCACTCACAGTCTGACTCTGCCTCTATAAGGGTAGTCACTCACAGTCTGACTCTGCCTCTATAAGGGTAGTCACTCACAGTCTGACTCTGCCCCCGTAAGAGTAGTCACTCACAGTCTGACTCTGCCTGCGTAAGAGTAGTCACTCACAGTCTGACTCTGCCTCCGTAGTCACTCATAACCCAACAGAACAAAACAACATTTACTTTTAATTTCTTTCTTCATTTTTTTAACTAGACAGGCAGTGGAAGAGGCAGGGGGAGAGGCAGGGAGAGAGGCAGGGAGAGAGGCAGGGAGAGAGGCAGGGAGACAGGCAGGGAGACAGGCAGGGGGAGAGGCAGGGAGAGAGGCAGGGAGAGAGGCAGGGAGAGATGCAGGGAGAGATGCAGGGAGAGAGGCAGGGGGACAGGCAGGGAGAGATGCAGGGAGAGAGGCAGGGCGAGAGGCAGGGAGAGAGGCAGGGGGAGAGGCAGGGGGAGAGGCAGGGAGAGAGGCAGGGGGGACAGGCAGGGACAGAGGCAGGGACAGAGGCAGGGGGAGATGCAGGGGGAGAGGCAGGGGGAGAGGCAGGGAGAGAGGCAGGGGAGAGGCAGGGGAGAGGCAGGGAGAGAGGCAGGGAGAGAGGCAGGGGGAGAGGCAGGGGGAGAGGCAGGGGGAGAGGCAGGGAGAGAGGCAGGGAGAGAGGCAGGGAGAGATGCAGGGAGAGAGGCAGGGAGAGATGCAGGGAGAGAGGCAGGGGGAGAGGCAGGGAGAGATGCAGGGAGAGAGGCAGGGAGAGAGGCAGGGGAGAGGCAGGGAGAGAGGCAGGGGAGAGGCAGGGGAGAGGCATGGGGAGAGGCAGGGAGAGATCCAGGGAGAAGGCAGGGAGAGAGGCAGGGGGAGAGGCAGGGGAGAGGGAGGGGAGAGGCAGGGAGAGAGGCAGGGGGAGAGGCAGGGCGAGCTGCAGGGGGAGAGGGAGGGGGAGAGGGAGGTGGAGAGGGAGGTGGACAGGCAGGGGGAGAGGCAGGGGGAGAGGCAGGGAGAGAGGCAGGGGGAGAGGCAGGGGGAGAGGCAGGGGGAGAGGGAGGGGGAGAGGCAGGGGGAGAGGGAGGTGGACAGGGAGGTGGACAGGCAGGGAGAGAGGCAGGGGAGAGGCAGGGAGAGAGGCAGGGGGGAGAGGCAGGGGAGAGGCAGGGAGAGAGGGAGGGGGAGAGGCAGGGAGAGAGGCAGGGGGAGAGGCAGGGGGAGAGGGAGGGGGAGAGGGAGGTGGACAGGGAGGTGGACAGGCAGGGGGAGAGGCAGGGAGAGATGCAGGGGGGAGAGGGAGGGGGAGAGGCAGGGGGAGAGGCAGGGAGAGAGGGAGGGGGAGAGGGAGGGGAGAGGGAGGTGGACAGGCAGGGGGGAGAGGCAGGGAGAGAGGGGAGAGGCAGGGGGAGAGGCAGGGAGAGAGGCAGGGGAGAGGCAGGGGGAGAGGGAGGGGGAGAGGCAGGGAGAGAGGCAGGGGGAGTGGGAGGGGGAGAGGCAGGGAGAGAGGGAGGGGGAGAGGGGGGGAGAGAGGCAGAGGGAGGGGGAGAGGCAGGGGAGGCAGGGAGAGAGGCAGGGGGAGAGGCAGGGGGAGAGGCAGGGGAGATGCAGGGAGAGAGGCAGGGAGAGAGGCAGGAGACAGGCAGGGAGACAGGCAGGGAGACAGGCAGGGGGAGAGGCAGGGAGAGAGGCAGGGAGAGAGGCAGGGAGAGATGCAGGGAGAGAGGCAGGGGGGGAGAGGCAGGGAGAGAGGCAGGGGGAGAGGCAGGGGGAGAGGCAGGGGGAGAGGCAGGGGCACAGGCAGGGGGAGAGGCAGGGGAGAGGCAGGGGCACAGGCAGGGAGAGAGGCAGGGGGAGAGGCAGGGAGAGAGGCAGGGGGAGAGGGAGGGGGAGAGGGAGGTGGAGAGGGAGGTGGACAGGCAGGGAGAGAGGCAGGGGGAGAGGCAGGGGGAGAGGCAGGGGGAGAGGCAGGGGGAGAGGGAGGGGGAAAGGCAGGGGGAGAGGGAGGTGGACAGGGAGGTGGACAGGGAGGTGGACAGGCAGGGAGAGAGGCAGGGGGGAGAGGCAGGGGGAGAGGCAGGGAGAGAGGCAGGGGGAGAGGCAGGGGGAGAGGGAGGGGAGAGGCAGGGAGAGATGGAGGGGGAGAGGCAGGGGAGAGGCAAGGAGAGAGGCAGGGGGAGAGGCAGGGGAGAGGCAGGGGGAGAGGCAGGGAGAGATGCAGGGGGAGAGGGAGGGGAGAGGCAGGGGGAGAGGGAGGGGGAGAGGGAGGTGGACAGGCAGGGGAGAGGCAGGGAGAGAGGGAGGGGGAGAGGCAGGGGGAGAGGCAGGGGGAGGGGGAGAGGGAGGGGAGAGGCAGGGAGAGAGGGAGGGGAGAGGGAGGGGGAGAGGCAGGGAGAGAGGGAGGGGAGAGGCAGGGGGAGAGGCAGGGGGAGAGGCAGGGGCACAGGCAGGGAGAGAGGCAGGGGGAGAGGCAGGGAGAGAGGCAGGGGGAGAGGGAGGGGGAGAGGGAGGTGGAGAGGGAGGTGGACAGGCAGGGAGAGAGGCAGGGGGAGAGGCAGGGGGAGAGGCAGGGGAGTGGCAGGGGGAGAGGGAGGGGGAGAGGCAGGGGGAGAGGGAGGTGGACAGGGAGGTGGACAGGGAGGTGGACAGGCAGGGAGAGAGGCAGGGGAGAGGCAGGGGAGAGGCAGGGAGAGAGGCAGGGGGAGAGGCAGGGGAGAGGGAGGGGGAGAGGCAGGGAGAGATGGAGGGGAGAGGCAGGGGGAGAGGCAAGGAGAGAGGCAGGGGGAGAGGCAGGGGAGAGGCAGGGAGAGATGCAGGGGGAGAGGGAGGGGGGAGAGGCAGGGGGAGAGGGAGGGGAGAGGGAGGTGGACAGGCAGGGGGAGAGGCAGGGAGAGAGGGAGGGGAGAGGCAGGGGAGAGGCAGGGGGAGGGGAGAGGGAGGGGGAGAGGCAGGGAGAGGGGAGGGGAGAGGGAGGGGGAGAGGGAGGGAGAGGCAGGGAGAGAGGCAGGGAGAGAGGGAGGGGGAGAGGCAGGGAGAGAGGCAGGGGGAGAGGCAGGGGGAGATGCAGGGAGAGAGGCAGGGAGAGATGCAGGGGGAGAGGCAGGGAGAGAGGCAGGGGGAGAGGCAGGGGCACAGGCAGGGGAGAGGCAGGGGGAGAGGCAGGGGCACATGCAGGGGAGAGTTAGGGGAGAGGCAGGAGAGATGCAGGGAGAGAGGCAGGGAGAGAGGCAGGGGCACAGGCAGGGGGAGAGGCAGGGAGAGATGCAGGTGGACAGGGAGGTGGACAGGGAGGGGGAGAGGCAGGGGGACAGGCAGGGGGACCGGCAGGGGGACAGGCACGGGGACAGGCCTACTGTCATGGCTCTACCAGCTTGTCTTTGTGTGGTCTATGAGAAAGTGTTGAATAGGTGGGATTGAACCAACGCTTCCTATGGCCTCGATGTTGTTTTTGTGTACGGGACTCACATGGAAATGAAACCCCTGGACTCACCACATGAAAGAGGGAAAATCACTCTATCCAAACCTCATTCTTTCATTCCCTCGCTGTGTCCTTCCAATATATACAGGGAATTCTAATAGATTTTCCGGGTTAGGGGCTAAGAGTTGGGTGGTGTTGATGGAAGTGTGTGTGTGTGAGAGAGAGGGGGAGAGAGAGAGAGAGATGTGAATGTCTCTCAGCATTGTCAGTGAAGTGTTCTAGTAAATGTCATGATAGGAAGTGTTTGCTGAACACTGTGACTCATTCACACACTTGGCTGTGTTGCTAATCCAAATTGGTCAAAAGCTACGTTCACGGTCAAACACATGCTCTAACCGACACACAACCTGCTACACTGTAAATCACAACACACACACACGCTCACACACACACACACACACACACGCTCACACTCATTCTCACACTGACCTCACAAATCTCTCTCTCCTCCTATCTCCCCCCTCTCACCCTCTCCCCCCCCACATCCTTCCTCCCCTCCCTCTCTCCTTCCCCACCTTCCTCCCTCCATACCCACCTCCTCTCCCCTATTCCCTCCTTCCCCTCCTCCTTCCCTCCCTCCCTCTCCCATCCTCCCTCCCTCCCTCCCTCCCTCCCTCCCTCCCTCCCTCCCTCCCTCCTCCCTCCCTCCCTCCCTCCCCCTCCCCTCCCTCCCTCCCTCCTTCCTCTCCCTCCTTCCTCCCCTCCCTCCCTCCCTCCCTCTCTCTCCTTCCCTCCCTCCCTCTCCCATCCTCCCTCCTTCCCCTCCCTCCCTCCCTCCCTCCCTCCCTCCCTCCTCCCTCCCTCCCTCCCTCCCTCCCTCCCTCCCTCCCTCCTCTCTCCTTCCCCACCTTCCTCTCCCCTCATCCAGTGTATCAGTTTGGATAAGTTCAAGCCCCATACAGACGAGGATCAGCTGACCCACCAGGCTCTCTTTCTATTGGAGGAGAATAAGTTCTGGGCAGGGCTAGTCTTCCTGGATGTCTACCCCTGGACCACTACCGTGCCGCGTCACGTCAGGTACAAGATACGCATGGACATCGACCAAGTGGAGAGAACCAACAAGATCAAAGACAGGTACTATGTTTATTTTTATATAAACCCACTCGGCGGTCATAGACACTGAAATACATCGGTATGGAATAAATAAATAAATAAATCAATAAATAAACAATTAGACATCATTTAGATGAGAAGATTAAAATATTCTGGACCATTTATTATCAGGTGGAAGTTCATTTTCTTCCGGTCAGAATATAACAACCAGGATGGTGGGAATTTTTTATTTTATTTTTATTTCACCTTTATTTAACCAGGTAAGCAAGTTGAGAACAAGTTCTCATTTACAATTGCGACCTGGCCAAGATAAAGCAAAGCAGTTCGACACATACAACGACACAGAGTTACACATGGAGTAAAACAAACATACAGTCAATAATACAGTAAAAAAACAAGTCTATATACAATGTGAGCAAATTAGGTGAGAAGGGAGGTAAAGGCAAAAAAGGCCATGGTGGCAAAGTAAATACAATATAGCAAGTAAAACACTGGAATGGTAGTATTGCAATGGAAGAATGTGCAAAGTAGAAATAAAAATAATGGGGTGCAAAGGAGCAAAATAAATAAATAAATTAAATACAGTTGGGAAAGAGGTAGTTGTTTGGGCTAAATTATAGGTGGGCTATGTACAGGTGCAGTAATCTGTAAGATGCTCTGACAGTTGGTGCTTAAAGCTAGTGAGGGAGATAAGTGTTTCCAATTTAAGAGATTTTTGTAGTTCGTTCCAGTCATTGGCAGCAGAGAACTGGAAGGAGAGGCGGCCAAAGAAAGAATTGGTTTTGGGGGTGACTAGAGAGATATACCTGCTGGAGCGTGTGCTACAGGTGGGAGATGCTATGGTGACCAGCGAGCTGAGATAAGGGGGACTTTACCTAGCAGGGTCTTGTAGATGACATGGAGCCAGTGGGTTTGGCGACGAGTATGAAGCGAGGGCCAGCCAACGAGAGCGTACAGGTCGCAATGGTGGGTAGTATATGGGGCTTTGGTGACAAAACGGATAGCACTGTGATAGACTGCATCCAATTTGTTGAGTAGGGTATTGGAGGCTATTTTGTAAATGACATCGCCAAAGTCGAGGATTGGTAGGATGGTCAATTTTACAAGGGTATGTTTGGCAGCATGAGTGAAGGATGCTTTGTTGCGAAATAGGAAGCCAATTCTCTAGATTTAACTTTGGATTGGAGATGTTTGATATGGGTCTGGAAGGAGAGTTTACAGTCTAACCAGACACCTAAGTATTTGTAGTTGTCCACGTATTCTAAGTCAGAGCCGTCCAGAGTAGTGATGTTGGACAGGCGGGTAGGTGCAGGTAGCGATCGGTTGAAGAGCATGCATTTAGTTTTACTTGTATTTAAGAGCAATTGGAGGCCACGGAAGGAGAGTTGTATGGCATTGAAGCTTGCCTGGAGGGTTGTTAACACAGTGTCCAAAGAAGGGCCGGAAGTATACAGAATGGTGTCGTCTGCGTAGAGGTGGATCAGAGACTCACCAGCAGCAAGAGCGACCTCATTGATGTATACAGAGAAGAGAGTCGGTCCAAGAATTGAACCCTGTGGCACCCCCATAGAGACTGCCAGAGGTCCGGACAGCAGACCCTCCGATTTGACACACTGAACTCTATCAGAGAAGTAGTTGGTGAACCAGGCGAGGCAATCATTTGAGAAACCAAGGCTGTCGAGTCTGCCGATGAGGATGTGGTGGTTGACAGAGTCGAAAGCCTTGGCCAGATCAATGAATACGGCTGCACAGTAATGTTTCTTATCGATGGCGGTTAAGATATCGTTTAGGACCTTGAGCGTGGCTGAGGTGCACCCATGACCAGCTCTGAAACCAGATTGCATAGCAGAGAAGGTATGGTGAGATTCGAAATGGTCGGTAATCTGTTTGTTGACTTGGCTTTCAAAGACCTTAGAAAGGCATGGTAGGATAGATATAGGTCTGTAGCAGTTTGGGTCAAGAGTGTCCCCCCCTTTGAAGAGGGGGATGACCGCAGCTGCTTTCCAATCTTTGGGAATCTCAGATGACACGAAAGAGAGGTTGAACAGGCTAGTAATAGGGGTGGCAACAATTTCGGCAGATAATTTTAGAAAGAAAGGGTCCAGATTGTCTAGCCCGGCTGATTTGTAGGGGTCCAGATTTTTCAGCTCTTTCAGAACTTCAGCTGAATGGATTTGGGAGAAGGAGAAATGGGGAAGGCTTGGGCGAGTTGCTGTTGGGGGTGCAGTGCTGTTGACCGGGGTAGGAGTTGCCAGGTGGAAAGCATGGCCAGCCGTAGAAAAATGCTTATTGAAATTCTCAATTATGGTGGATTTATCAGTGGTGACAGTGTTTCCTATCTTCAGTGCAGTGGGCAGCTGGGAGGAGGTGTTCTTATTCTCCATGGACTTTACAGTGTCCCAGAACTTTTTAGAGTTAGTGTTGCAGGAAGCAAATTTCTGCTTGAAAAAGCTAGCCTTGGCTTTTCTAACTGCCTGTGTATAACGGTTTCTAGCTTCCCTGAACAGCTGCATATCACGGGGCTGTTCGATGCTAATGCAGAACGCCATAGGATGTTTTTGTGTTGGTTAAGGGCAGTCAGGTCTGGGGAGAACCAAGGGCTATATCTGTTCCTGGTTCTAATTTTCTTGAATGGGGCATGTTTATTTAAGATTGTTAGGAAGGCATTTTTAAAAATATCCAGGCATCCTCTACTGACGGGATGAGATCAATATCCTTCCAGGACACCCCGGCCAGGTCGATTAGAAAGGCCTGCTCGCTGAAGTGTTTCAGGGAGCGTTTTACAGTGATGAGTGGAGGTCGTTTGACCGCTGACCCATTACGGATGCAGGCAATGAGGCAGTGATCGCTGAGATCTTGGTTGAAGACAGCAGAGGTGTATTTAGAGGGGAAGTTGGTTAGGATGATATCTATGAGGGTGCCCGTGTTTAAGGCTTTGGGGGTACCTGGTAGGTTCATTGATAATTTGTGTGAGATTGAGGGCATCAAGTTTAGATTGTAGGATGGCTGGGGTGTTAAGCATGTTCCAGTTTAGGTCGCCTAGCAGCACGAGCTCTGAAGATAGATGGGGGGCAATCAGTTCACATATGGTGTCCAGAGCACAGCTGGGAGCAGAGGGTGGTCTATAGCAGGCGGCAACGGTGAGAGACTTGTTTTTAGAGAGGTGGATTTTTAAAAGTAGAAGTTCAAATTGTTTGGGTACAGACCTGGATAGTAGGACAGAACTCTGCAGGCTATCTTTGCAGTAGATTGCAACACCGCCCCCTTTGGCAGTTCTATCTTGTCTGAAAATGTTGTAGTTTGGAATTAAAATTTCTGAATTTTTGGTGGTCTTCCTAAGCCAGGATTCAGAGACAGCTAGAACATCCGGGTTGGCAGAGTGTGCTAAAGCAGTGAAAAGAACAAACTTAGGGAGGGGGCTTCTAATGTTAACATGCATGAAACCAAGGCTATTACGGTTACAGAAGTCATCAAAAGAGAGCGCCTGGGGAATAGGAGTGGAGCTAGGCACTGCAGGGCCTGGATTCACCTCTACATCGCCAGAGGAACATAGGAGGAGAAGAATAAGGGTACGGCTAAAAGCAATAAGAATTGGTCGTCTAGAACGTCTGGAACAGAGAGTAAAAGGAGGTTTCTGGGGGCGATAAAATAGCATCAAGGTATAATGTACAGACAAAGGTATGGTAGGATGTGAGTACAGTGGAGGTAAACCTAGGTATTGAGTGATGAAGAGAGAGATATTGTCTCTAGAAACATCATTGAAACCAGGAGATGTCATTGCATGTGTGGGTGGTGGAACTAATAAGTTGGATAAGGTATAGTGAGCAGGACTAGAGGCTCTACAGTGAAATAAGCCAATAAACACTAACCAGAACAGCAATGGACAAGACATATTGACATTAAGGAGAGGCATCCTTAGTCGAGTGATCAAAAGGGTCCAGGGAGTGGAGAGGTTGGTTTGGGGGTCACGGCGATTTAGACAGCTAGCCAGGACATCGGTAGCAAGCTAGCATAGGATGGAGGTCTGTTGTTAGCCACCTCTTGCGTTCCGTCAGTAGATTAGTGGAGTTCCGTGTTGTAGAGGGGATTAGTCCAAATCACACAACAACAAAAAAATAAAAACAATAGATATAGTTATAGAGGCCCAAGAAGAAACATGTTAATAATAAAAATAAATAAATTGTCCGATTGTCTATTCTGAGAGCATCCGGTAAGACAGCTAACGGTTAGCAGGCCGCAGATGGGCATTCAGGTAACGTCGCGACGGAGGAGCCAGCCGGATCTCCTTCGGGTAGATAACGTCGGCAGTCCAGTTGTGAAGGCCCGGAGGGGCTCCGTGTAGGCAGTAAAACGGGTCCGGATAGGTGACTGCAGCCCAGGAGTGATTGACGGAGCTCAGGAGTGGTTGACGGAGCTCGCTAGCTCCGGAGTAATTGATGTTTGCTCCGGAATCGACGAAAGCAGATAGACACACGGATAGCAGCCAGCTAGCTGTGAGATCCGGGAGTGAATGTCCAGAGAGCAGTTGAAATCCAGGGACATGGAGAGAAAAATCGGTCCGGTATGTTCCGTTCCGAGCGCGCTGCGCCGTACAAAACTGGCGATAGATTTTCGAGTTAAAGGATAGCTGATGACCACAAACCGTGGTTAGCTGAATACGAACGAGTTGCCAGTAAAGAAGCTAACTAGCTTCTGATTAGCTTCTGGCTAGCTCCTGGCTAGCTTCTGGCTAGCTTCTTGGAGTTTCTGGCTAGCTTCTGGCTAGCTTCTTGGAGGATTGCAGATTTGATTGCAGATTTGAGGTAAATAATACGTATTTATACATATCAATTGGTGAGGCAGGTTGCAGGAGAGTGTATTGAAGATGAGTTGATGGAAAATAAAAATAAAATGTATGTGAAAAAAAAGTTGTAAATATATATATATACACGACACGACAAGACGAGGACAAAAGACGTCTGAACTGCTATGCCATCTCGGACGAATGTGTTGAAACGTACTCCTCAGACCGCAGTGTCCTGCTTGCGGTTCCTCATTAGCGTTTGAGGCGACACGATCGGCGGTGGGCGGTCATTCCCATAATCACCTTTACAGTCATGGGGAAAATTGTGGTAACTAACTTATTTATACTGTATCCGTTTTAGCGATGGAAACGGAAATACATTGTTGTTCAAGCAGGACGTATTGTGATCTCCAAGGTTCAATGTACCTAAACCAATTCCAGAATACTATACAGTTTAAACCAATTCCAGAATACTATACAGTTTAAACCAATTCCAGAATACTATACAGTTTAAAACAATTCCAGAATACTATATAGTTTAAACCAATTCCAGAATACTGTAAAGTTTAAACCAATTACAGAATACTATACAGTTTAAAACAATTCCAGAATACTATACAGTTTAAACCAATTCCAGAATACTATACAGTTTAAACCAATTCCAGAATACTTTAAAGTTTAAACCAATTCCAGAATACTGTAAAGTTTAAACAAATTCCAGAATACTATACAGTTTAAAACAATTCCAGAATACTATACAGTTGAAACCAATTCCAGAATACTATACAGTAGAAACCAATTACAGAATACTGTAAAGTTTAAACCAATTACAGAATACTATACAGTTTAAACCAATTCCAGAATACTATATAGTTTAAACCAATTACAGAATACTGTACAGTTTAAACCAATTCCAAAATACTGTAAAGTTTAAACCAATTCCCAAATACTGTAAAGTTTAAACCAATTCCAGAATACTTTAAAGTTTAAACCAATTCCAGAATACTATACAGTTTAAACCAATTCCAGAATAATATACAGTTTAAACCAATTACAGAATACTATACAGTTTAAACCAATTACAGAATACTGTAAAGTTTAAACCAATTACAGAATACTATACAGTTTAAACCAATTCCAGAATACTGTACGATAGATAGATAGATAGATAGATAGATAGATAGATAGATAGATAGGCAGGCAGGCAGGCAGGCAGGCAGGCATATAGATAGATAGTCAGGCAGGCAGATAGGTATTCAGGCAGATAGGCAGGCAGGCAGGCAGGCAGGCAGGCAGGCAGACTGGTAGATAATCCTCTACAATTGAATAATCAGATTGAGTAGCTAGCAGGAGGATTGACCGAGATTTATGTCTTGACTGGAAATGCCCCGCAGGCGTAAATAAACTGTGACGGTTAAGTAATGAGGAGTGAAGCTGTGTGTATACAGGTAGGTAGAGCTTTCATATATCATCTCTCCCTCTCTCTCTCTCTCTCTCTCTCTCTCTCTCTCTCCTCATACCTTTCTGCCATAAAGTGCAATTGGTTCAATGACATATTCAATTAGTTTTCAATTTAGTTTGAGGTATTTCAATTCGAATGAACTTTTTAAGGGCGTAGAATACCCCGCGTGCTTTCTCTCTGTTTATTCACTGCCTCATTAAGGTGTCCAGTTGAGCTTATTTTTAAACCTAAGTAATTGTAGTGTGTACAGTACTCTATATATTTTGTACCAATTAAGAACTTTGGTCAAATTCCCTGAGATCTGGATCTTTGCTGGAAAATCATTATTTTATTCTTTTTGGGGTTTACTGCCAGGGCCCAGGTCTGGCAGTACTGCTCTAGCAGGTCCAGGCTCTGCTGTAGGCCATTTTCTGTGGATGACTGCAGGCATAGGTCATCTGCGAAGAGTAGGCATTTAACTTCTGAATTGTGGAGACTAACACCAGGGGCTGAGGATTTTCCTAGAATAGTGGCCAATTCGTTGATGCAAATATTGAAGAGTGCAGGGCTTAGATTGCAACCCTGACAAAGGCCCCGCTCCTGGTTAAAGAATTCTGTTCTTTTCTTGCCAATTTTAACGCTGCACGTGTTGCCAGTATACATTGATTTAATTATGTCACATGTTTTACCCCCTACACCACTTTCAATAACTTTGTAGGACAGTCCTGTCTGCCAAATAGAATCAAATACTTTTTGGAAGTCGATAAAGCGAGCGTATATTTTGGTATTATTTTGTTGGACATGTTTATCTATCAGGGTGTGTAGGGTGTAAATATGTTGAGCGATCAGTTGTGCGATGTTTTGGTATAAATCCAATTGAGCTTTTACCCAAGACATTGTGCTTATTAAAGGAAGTTTAGAACTCATTTATAATACTACAGAAAACCTTCCCCAGGTTACTGTTCACACAAATGCCTCTGCAATTGTTAGTCAAATTTGTCTCCGTTCTTAAAGATTGGGGTTATGAGTCCTTGATTTCAGATGTCAGGGAAATATCCTACACTCAGGATCAAATTAAACAGTTTTAATATAGCCAATTGAAATGTTGCACTAGTGAGTTTGAGCATCTCATTTAGGATGCCATCAGGTCCACATGCTTTTTTAAATTTGAGAGCCTGAAGTTTCTTATAGAGCTCCTGGTCAGTAATTGGGGAGTCCAGTGGATTTTGATTGTCCTTTTAAAGCTTTTTCTAACCCATTGAACTGCTCATGAATTTGGCGTTGTTCTGCGTTTGTGTCCATTTGAACGGTGTTGTAGGGTTTTAAAATGGGTTGTCCACATGTCACCATTCTGTATCGCTAATTAGTCTTGTTTAGATTTTTAAATTTTTTTTTTTTTTTTTTGCCAGAAGTAGTTTGTGTTTATGGACTCCTCAATTAGTGTCAGCTGCTTGCTGTTGTACTGTGCTTTTTGGTGCTGAGTGTTACGTTTATAGAGTTTTAAAGTCTCACAGTAATGAAGGTGTAATTCACCATTATTTGGGTCTCTGTGCTTTATGGTTCTGAGTGTTACGTTTATAGAGTTTTAAAGTCTCACAGTAATGAAGGTGTAATTCACTATTATTTGGGTCTCTGTGTTTTATGGTTCTGAGTGTTATGTTTATAGAGTTTTAAAGTCTCACAGTAATGAAGGTGTAATTCACCATTATTTGGGTCTCTGTGCTTTAGGTTGGAGGTGTTCTACGTTTCTTCCTTATCATTTTACAATCTGCATCAAATCAGTCGTCATCTGTGGTCTTTTTAAAATGTATTTTTTAATCCATTTCAATTGTGCTTCTTTTGCCCTTTGTCTTAATATATAGTTGATGTTTTGTTTTGCCAGATTGATGCCTTCTTCACTGTGAGTGAATGTGGTATCCAAACAGTTATCTAAGAGTGTTTCGATATTTTGGTTCCAGGTTGCTTTCTGGTATTCTTCTGTGTTGTTTTGGGCCCATCTGTATGAATGTCTGATGTTGTACAGCTGACTGGGCTGTGAATGTCTGATGTTGTACAGCTTACTGGGCTGTGAATGTCTGATGTTGTACAGCTGACTGGGCTGTGAATGTCTGATGTTGTACAGCTCACTGGGCTGTGAATGTTGTGTACAGCTGACTTGATGTTGTACAGCTGACTGGGCTGTGAATCTGATGTTGTACAGCTGACTGGGCTGTGAATGTCTGATGTTGTACAGCTGACTGGGCTGTGAATGTCTGTGTTGTACAGCTGACTGGGCTGTGAATGTCTGATGTTGTACAGCTGACTGGAATGTCTGATGTTGTACAGCTGACTGGGCTGTGATGTTGATGTTGTACAGCTGACTGGGCTGTGAATGTGATGTTGTAAGCTGACTGGGCTGTGAATGTGATGTTGTACAGCTGACTGGGCTGTGAATTCTGATGTTGTACAGCTGACTGGGCTGTGAATGTCTGATGTTGTACAGCTGACTGGGCTGTGAATGTGATGTTGTACAGCTGACTGGGCTGTGATGTTGTACAGCTGACTGGGCTGTGATGTTGTACAGCTGACTGGGCTGTGATGTTGTACAGCTGACTGGGCTGTGATGTTGTATAGCTGACTGGGCTGTGATGTTGTATAGCTGACTGGGCTGTGATGTTGTACAGCTGACTGGGCTGTGATGTTGTACAGCTGACTGGGCTGTGATGTTGTACAGCTGACTGGGCTGTGATGTTGTACAGCTGACTGGGCTGTGATGTTGTACAGCTGACTGGGCTGTGATGTTGTACAGCTGACTGGGCTGTGATGTTGTACAGCTTACTGGGCTGTGAATGTGATGTTGTACAGCTGACTGGGCTGTGATGTTGTACAGCTGACTGGGCTGTGATGTTGTACAGCTGACTGGGCTGTGATGTTGTACAGCTGACTGGGCTGTGATGTTGTATAGCTTACTGGGCTGTGATGTTGTACAGCTGACTGGGCTGTGATGTTGTACAGCTGACTGGGCTGTGATGTTGTACAGCTGACTGGGCTGTGATGTTGTACAGCTGACTGGGCTGTGATGTTGTACAGCTGACTGGGCTGTGATGTTGTACAGCTGACTGGGCTGTGATGTTGTACAGCTGACTGGGCTGTGATGTTGTACAGCTGACTGGGCTGTGATGTTGTACAGCTGACTGGGCTGTGATGTTGTACAGCTGACTGGGCTGTGATGTTGTACAGCTGACTGGGCTGTGATGTTGTACAGCTGACTGGGCTGTGATGTTGTACAGCTGACTGGGCTGTGATGTTGTACAGCTGACTGGGCTGTGATGTTGTACAGCTGACTGGGCTGTGATGTTGTACAGCTGACTGGGCTGTGATGTTGTATAGCTGACTGGGCTGTGATGTTGTACAGCTGACTGGGCTGTGATGTTGTATAGCTGACTGGGCTGTGAATGTGATGTTGTACAGCTGACTGGGCTGTGATGTTGTACAGCTGACTGGGCTGTGATGTTGTACAGCTGACTGGGCTGTGATGTTGTACAGCTGACTGGGCTGTGATGTTGTACAGCTGACTGGGCTGTGATGTTGTACAGCTGACTGGGCTGTGAATGTCTGATGTTGTACAGCTGACTGGGCTGTGATGTTGTACAGCTTACTGGGCTGTGAATGTCTGATGTTGTACAGCTGACTGGGCTGTGAATGTCTGATGTTGTATAGCTTACTGGGCTGTGAATGTCTGTGATGTTGTACAGCTTACTGGGCTGTGAATGTGATGTTGTACAGCTCACTGGGCTGTGATGTCTGATGTTGTACTGGCTGTGAATGTGATGTTGTACAGCTTACTGGGCTGTGAATGTCTGATGTTGTACAGCTCACTGGGCTGTGAATGTCTGATGTTGTACAGCTGACTGGGCTGTGAATGTCTGATGTTGTACAGCTGACTGGGCTGTGAATGTCTGATGTTGTACTGGGCTGTGAATGTCTGATGTTGTACTGGGCTGTGAATGTCTGATGTTGTACAGCTGACAGGGCTGTGAATGTCTGATGTTGTACAGCTGACTGGGCTGTGAATGTCTGATGTTGTACAGCTCACTGGGCTGTGAATGTCTGATGTGGTACAGCTGACTGGGCTGTGATGTTGTACAGCTGACTGGGCTGTGAATGTCTGATGTTGTACAGCTTACTGGGCTGTGAATGTCTGATGTTGTACAGCTGACTGGGCTGTGAATGTCTGATGTTGTACAGCTGACTGGGCTGTGAATGTCTGATGTTGTACAGCTGACTGGGCTGTGATGTTGTACAGCTGACTGGGCTGTGAATGTCTGATGTTGTACAGCTGACTGGGCTGTGAATGTCTGATGTTGTACAGCTGACTGGGCTGTGAATGTCTGATGTTGTACAGCTGACTGGGCTGTGAATGTCTGATGTTGTACAGCTGACTGGGCTGTGAATGTCTGATGTTGTACAGCTGACTGGGCTGTGAATGTCTGATGTTGTACAGCTGACTGGGCTGTGAATGTCTGGTGTTGTACAGCTGACTGGGCTGTGATGTTGTACAGCTTACTGGGCTGTGAATGTCTGATGTTGTACAGCTGACTGGGCTGTGAATGTCTGATGTTGTACAGCTGACTGGGCTGTGAATGTCTGATGTTGTACAGCTTACTGGGCTGTGATGTTGTACAGCTGACTGGGCTGTGATGTTGTACAGCTGACTGGGCTGTGATGTTGTACAGCTGACTGGGCTGTGATGTTGTATAGCTTACTGGGCTGTGATGTTGTATAGCTGACTGGGCTGTGATGTTGTACAGCTGACTGGGCTGTGATGTTGTACAGCTGACTGGGCTGTGATGTTGTACAGCTGACTGGGCTGTGATGTTGTATAGCTTACTGGGCTGTGATGTTGTACAGCTGACTGGGCTGTGATGTTGTATAGCTTACTGGGCTGTGATGTTGTACAGCTTACTGGGCTGTGAATGTCTGATGTTGTACAGCTTACTGGGCTGTGATGTTGTACAGCTGACTGGGCTGTGATGTTGTACAGCTGACTGGGCTGTGATGTTGTACAGCTGACTGGGCTGTGATGTTGTATAGCTTACTGGGCTGTGATGTTGTACAGCTGACTGGGCTGTGATGTTGTACAGCTGACTGGGCTGTGATGTTGTACAGCTGACTGGGCTGTGATGTTGTACAGCTGACTGGGCTGTGATGTTGTACAGCTGACTGGGCTGTGATGTTGTACAGCTGACTGGGCTGTGATGTTGTACAGCTGACTGGGCTGTGATGTTGTACAGCTGACTGGGCTGTGATGTTGTACAGCTGACTGGGCGGTGATGCTGTACAGCTGACTGGGCTGTGATGTTGTATAGCTTACTGGGCTGTGATGTTGTACAGCTGACTGGGCTGTGATGTTGTACAGCTGACTGGGCTGTGATGTTGTATAGCTGACTGGGCTGTGATGTTCTACAGCTGACTGGGCTGTGATGTTGTATAGCTGACTGGGCTGTGATGTTCTACAGCTGACTGGGCTGTGATGTTGTATAGCTGACTGGGCTGTGATGTTGTATAGCTTACTGGGCTGTGATGTTGTATAGCTGACTGGGCTGTGAATGTCTGATGTTGTATAGCTGACTGGGCTGTGATGTTGTACAGCTGACTGGGCTGTGATGTTGTACAGCTGACTGGGCTGTGAATGTCTGATGTTGTACAGCTTACTGGGCTGTGAATGTCTGATGTTGTACAGCTTACTGGGCTGTGAATGTCTGATGTTGTACAGCTCACTGGGCTGTGAATGTCTGATGTTGTACAGCTGACTGGGCTGTGATGTTGTACAGCTTACTGGGCTGTGAATGTCTGATGTTGTACAGCTTACTGGGCTGTGAATGTCTGATGTTGTATAGCTTACTGGGCTGTGAATGTCTGTCTGATGTTGTACAGCTTACTGGGCTGTGAATGTCTGATGTTGTACAGCTCACTGGGCTGTGAATGTCTGATGTTGTACTGGGCTGTGAATGTCTGATGTTGTACAGCTTACTGGGCTGTGAATGTCTGATGTTGTACAGCTCACTGGGCTGTGAATGTCTGATGTTGTATAGCTTACTGGGCTGTGAATGTCTGATGTTGTACAGCTCACTGGGCTGTGAATGTCTGATGTTGTACAGCTCACTGGGCTGTGAATGTCTGATGTTGTACAGCTTACTGGGCTGTGAATGTCTGATGTTGTACAGCTTACTGGGCTGTGAATGTCTGATGTTGTACAGCTCACTGGGCTGTGAATGTCTGATGTTGTACAGCTTACTGGGCTGTGAATGTCTGATGTTGTACAGCTTACTGGGCTGTGAATGTCTGATGTTGTACAGCTTACTGGGCTGTGAATGTCTGATGTTGTATAGCTTACTGGGCTGTGAATGTCTGATGTTGTACAGCTCACTGGGCTGTGAATGTCTGATGTTGTACAGCTTACTGGGCTGTGAATGTCTGATGTTGTACAGCTCACTGGGCTGTGAATGTCTGATGTTGTATAGCTTACTGGGCTGTGAATGTCTGATGTTGTACAGCTCACTGGGCTGTGAATGTCTGATGTTGTACAGCTCACTGGGCTGTGAATGTCTGATGTTGTACTGGGCTGTGAATGTCTGATGTTGTACAGCTTACTGGGCTGTGAATGTCTGATGTTGTACAGCTTACTGGGCTGTGAATGTCTGATGTTGTACAGCTCACTGGGCTGTGAATGTCTGATGTTGTACAGCTTACTGGGCTGTGAATGTCTGATGTTGTACAGCTTACTGGGCTGTGAATGTCTGATGTTGTACAGCTTACTGGGCTGTGAATGTCTGATGTTGTATAGCTTACTGGGCTGTGAATGTCTGATGTTGTACAGCTCACTGGGCTGTGAATGTCTGATGTTGTATAGCTTACTGGGCTGTGAATGTCTGATGTTGTACAGCTTACTGGGCTGTGAATGTCTGATGTTGTACAGCTCACTGGGCTGTGAATGTCTGGTTGTTTCCATGTCTGTTCTTTTGAGGAACAACGTAATTATGCTGTGATCAGACAGAGGTGTTAGTGGCTTGACAGTGAAGGAGCTGAGAGAGAAAGGGTCAATGTCTGTGATCATGTAGTCTACTGTACTGTGGCCAAGAGGTGAGCAGTAGGTGAATCTCCCCAAAGAGAGGGAAGATCTCCTCTGAGTAATATGGGGATTCTGAGGGGGTGGGGGGTCTCCTCTGAGTAATATGGGGATTCTGGGGGGGAAGATCTCCTCTGAGTAATATGGGGATTCTGAGGGGGGATCTCCTCTGAGTAATATGGGGATTCTGAGGGGGGGATCTCCTCTGAGTAATATGGGGATTCTGAGGGGGGATATATATTGCGCAAAGGAACACATATTTTTCTGTACAAGTTATTTTTTCAGTTTTAACCAAATGTGATATTTAACAATTTTGAGGGGATCAATTCGATTTTCTAGTTCGGATTTGTACCAAATGATTAATCCTCCAGAGTCTCTGCCTCTATCTCTTTCTCTCTCTCTGTGTGTGTCTCTCTCTATCTCTCTCTCTCTCTCTCTCTCTCTCTCTCTGTCCCTCCCTCCCTCCCTCCCCAGGTATTGGGACCCTGGTCCCAGAGCAGACCCTATGGAGGATCTGAGGTATATCTGGGGTGGCTTTGCCTATCTACAGGACATGGTAGAGCATGGCATACTGAAGATACAGACGGGACACGACTGGCCCCTGGGAGTCTACGTACAACAGATGCCATACCCCTGCTATGTAGACGACCTGTGAGTGGCCCACACACATGTCCGTCACCTCACGAATCTGTCTCACGGCCAATCAGATTGTTAGGTCTACTAGTTTGACGGACTGTCTATGTAAAGGTTCTGGTTGTAATGGTGTGAGTTACTTAGTTCATTAAGGTCTCCGATGATGAGTTGATTAGTTCAATCAGCCCAACAGGTAAAGCTGGCTGATCATCTGGTTGAAAGCAGGTTGTAATTACGTTATTTCAACCAGCTTTGCCCTCTGGGAGGTAAGTTAGTGCTGGGTTAGAGCTAACATGGGCAGTCACATTGGTACACCAGGATTGACTGTAACTAGAAAACACTGATCTTAATATTTATAACAATCATGATGGTCTTTTCTCTCTCTCTCTCTCTCTCTCTCTCTCTCTCTCTCTCTCTCTCTCTCCCTCTCTGTCTCTCTGCCTCTCTCTCCTCTCGCCCTCTCTCTCTCTCTCTCTCTCTCTCTCTCTCTCTCTCTCTCTCTCTCTCTCTCTCTCTCTCTCTCTCACTCCCTCTCTCTCTCTGTCTTTGACTCTCTGTGCCTCTCTCTCTCTCTCTCTCTCTCTCTCTGTCTCCCTGTCTCTCTCTCTCTGTCTCTCTCTGTCTTTGTCTCTCTGTGCCTCTCTCTCTCTCTCTCTCTCTCTCTCTCTCTCTCTCTCTCTCTCTGTCTCCCTGTCTCTCTCTCTCTCTCTCTCTCTCTCTCTCTCTCTCTCTCTCTCTCACTCCCTCTCACTCCCTCTCTCTCTCTCTGTCTTTGTCTCTCTGTGCCTCTCTCTCTCTCTCTCTCTGTCTCCCTGTCTCTCACTCTCTCTCTCTTTCTCCCTGTCTCTCTCTCTCTCTCTCTCTCTCTCTCAATTCAATTCAATTCAAGGGCTTTATTGGCATGGGAAACATGTGTTAACATTGCCAAAGCAAGTGAGGTAGACAACATACAAAGTTAATATATAAAGTGAAAAACAACAAAAATTAACAGTAAATATTACACATACAGAAGTTTCAAAACAGTAAAGACATTACAAATGTCATATTATATATATATATATACAATGTACAAATAGTTAAAGGACAGAAGATAAAATGAATAAGCATAAATATGGGTTGTATTTACAATGGTGTTTGTTCTTCACTGGTTGCCCTTTTCTCGTGGCAACAGGTCACAAATATTGCTGCTGTGATGGCACACTGTGGAATTTCACCCAAAAGATATGGGAGTTTTTCAAAATTGGATTTGTTTTCGAATTCTTTGTGGATCTGTGTAATCTGGGGGAAATATGTCTCTCTAATATGGTCATACATTGGGCAGGAGGTTAGGAAGTGCAGCTCAGTTTCCACCTCATTTTGTGGGCAGTGAGCACATAGCCTGTCTTCTCTTGAGAGCCATGTCTGCCTACGGCGGCCTTTCTCAATAGCAAGGCTATGCTCACTGAGTCTGTACATAGTCAAAGCTTTCCTTAATTTTGGGTCAGTCACAGTGGTCAGGTATTCTGCCGCTGTGTACTCTCTGTGTAGGGCCAAATAGCATTCTAGTTTGCTCTGTTTTTTTGTTAATTCTTTCCAATGTGTTAAGTAATTATCTTTTTGTTTTCTCATGATTTGGTTGGGTCTAATTGTGCTGTTGTCCTGGGGCTCTGTAGGGTGTGTTTGTGTTTGTGAACTCTCTCTCTCTCTCTCTCTCCCTGTCTCTCTCTCTGTCTCTCTCTCTCTCTCTCTCTCTCTCTCTCTCTCTCTCTCTCTCTCTCTCCCTGTCTCTCTCTCTGTCTCTCTCTCTCTCTCTCTCTCTCCTCTCTCTCTCTCTGTCTCTCTCTCTCTCTCTGTCTCCCTGTCTCTCACTCTCTCTCTCTCTGTCTCCCTGTCTCTCTCTCTCTCTGTCTCCCTGTCTCTCTCTCCTCTCTCTCTCTCTGTCTCTGTCTCACTCTCTCTCTCTCCCTCTCCTCCTCCTCTCTTCTCTCCTCTTCTAGCTTCATGTTGACTCTGAACCGGTGCTTCCCTATCTTCATGGTGCTAGCGTGGATCTACTCTGTGTCTATGACGGTGAAGAGCATCGTTCTGGAGAAGGAGCTACGCCTCAAAGAGACACTCAAGGTAAAACAATAAATAAGACAACGTTTATTGTTTTAAACGAGAACTGAAGACAAAAGTCAATTTTATTAAATGTTTTAATGGACAATGAATGTTCTCTATTTTATTTGGTTCTGTTCTGTTGTGTTCTATTTTGTTCTGATGTGTTCTATTTTGTTCTGATGGTTTCTATTTTGTTCTGATGTGTTCTATTTTGTTGTGTTGTGTTCTATTTTGATCTGATGTGTTCTATTTTGATCTGATGTGTTCTATTTTGTTCTGTTGTGTTCTATTTTGTTCTGTTGTATTCTATTTTGTTCTGTTGTGTTCTATTTTGTTCTGTTGTGTTCTTGCAGGCCATGGGAGTGACCAACGGAGTGATCTGGTACACCTGGTTTATAGACAGCTTCATCATGATGACCGCCAGCACAGCCCTGCTCACACTGATTATTATGGTGAGGATGGAGGGAGGAGGGGAGGAGAGGAGGGATGGTACACCTGGTTTATAGACAGCTTCATCATGATGACCGCCAGCACAGCCCTGCTCACACTGATTATTATGGTGAGGGAGGAGGGGAGGAGAGGAGGGATGGTACACCTGGTTAATAGACAGCTTCATCATGGTGAGGGCCAGCACTGCCCTGCTCAAAGCTATCATCATGGTGAGGAGGAGGGGAGGAGGATGGGAGAGGGGGATGAGGGTAGGGAGACTGTTCCACTGGAGGTCATAAGGTGAATGCACCAATTTGTAAGTCGCTCTGGATAAGAGCGTCTGCTAAATGACTTAAATGTAATGTAAATGAGAGAGAGGGAGGTATACTTGGTTCATAGACAGGGTATGATGATGACTGCCTGCACAGCTCTAATGGCGGCCATTATTATGGCGAGACGGAAGAGGGGAAGGAAACAACAGAAAGGGAGAGTGTTGTTCTTCTCTACCAGAGGGTGTATGGAGAGAGATGTCCTTCTCTACCAGAGGGTGTATGGAGGGTTGCCCTTCTCTACCAGAGGGTGTATGGAGAGGGTTGTTCTTCTCTACCAGAGGGTGTATGGAGAGGGTTGTCCTTCTCTACCAGAGGGTGTATGGAGTGTGTTTGTCCTTCTCTACCAGAGGGTGTATGGAGAGGGTTGTCCTTCTCTACCAGAGGGTGTATGGAGAGGGTTGTCCTTCTCTACCAGAGGGTGTATGAAGAGGGTTGTCCTTCTCTGCCAGAGGGTGTATGGAGAGTGTTGTCCTTCTCTACTAGAGGGTGTATGGAGAGGGTTGCCCTTCTCTACCAGAGGGTGTATGGAGAGGGTTGTTCTTCTCTACCAGAGGGTGTTTGGAGAGGGTTGTCCTTCTCTACCAGAGGGTGTATGGAGAGGGTTGTCCTTCTCTACCAGAGGGTGTATGGAGAGGGTTGTTCTTCTCTACCAGAGGGTGTTTGGAGAGTGTTGTTCTTCTCTACCAGAGGGTGTATGGAGAGTGTTGTTCTTCTCTACCAGAGGGTGTATGGAGAGGGTTGTCCTTCTCTACCAGAGGGTGTATGGAGAGGGTTGTCCTTCTCTACCAGAGGGTGTATGGAGAGGGTTGCCCTTCTCTACCAGAGGGTGTATGGAGAGGGTTGTCCTTCTCTACCAGAGGGTGTATGGAGAGGGTTGCCCTTCTCTACCAGAGGGTGTATGGAGAGGGTTGTCCTTCTCTACCAGAGGGTGTATGGAGAGGGTTGACCTTCTCAACCAGAGGGTGTTTGGCAGTTGTATTTGGTATACAGTATCGCCATCAAGTGGACTGTATTTAGAAGTGCATAAAGAAAGGACTGTATTGTATTAACTGTGTTCCCCCGCCCCCCCGCCCATTTCTCCATCAGGCTGGTAAGGTGTTGAACTACTCCAACCCGTTGGTAGTGTTCCTGTTCCTCCTGACGTTCACCATGGCCACCATCATGCAGTGTTTCCTTCTCAGTGTGTTCTTCAACAAGGCCAACCTGGCTGCAGCGTGCAGTGGTATCATCTACTTCACCCTCTACCTGCCCCACATCCTCTGTGTGGCCTGGCAGGACCGCATCACCAAGAACGCCAAGATCACAGCGGTACGTTGACCAACACTAACCCTATACCAACCCTCAGTCTGGTATATAACAATACATCCCCTCAACCCTCAGTCTGGTATATAACATAACATCCCCTCAACCCTCAGTCTGGTATATAACATAACATAATGACCCCCCAACCCTCAGTCTGGTATATAACATAACATCCCCTCAACCCTCAGTCTGGTATATAACATAACATAATGACCCCTCAACCCTCAGTCTGGTATATAACATAACATCCCCTCAGTCTGGTATATAACATAACATCCCCTCAGTCTGGTATATAACATAACATCCCCTCAGTCTGGTATAGAACATAACATAATGACCCCTCAACCCTCAGTCTGGTATATAACATAACATAATGACCTCTCAACCCTCAGTCTGGTATATAACATAACATCCCCTCAGTCTGGTATATAACATAACATCCCCTCAGTCTGGTATATAACATAACATAATGACCCCTCAACCCTCAGTCTGGTATATAACATAACATCCCCTCAGTCTGGTATATAACATAACACCCCCTCAGTCTGGTATATAACATAACATAATGACCCCTCAGTCTGGTATATAATATAACATCCCCTCAGTCTGGTATATAACATAACATAATGACCCCTCAACCCTCAGTCTGGTATATAACATAACATCCCCTCAACCCTCAGTCTGGTATATAACATAACATCCCCTCAGTCTTGCATATAATATAACATCCCCTCAGTCTGGTATATAACATAACATAATGACCCCTCAACCCTCAGTCTGGTATATAACATAACATACCCTCAGTCTGGTATATAACATAACATCCCCTCAGTCTTGTATATAATATAACATCTCCTCAGTCTGGTATATAATATAACATCCCCTCAGTCTGGTATATAACATAACATCCCCTCAGTCTGGTATATAACATAACATAATGACCCCTCAACCCACAGTCTGGTATATAACATAACATAATGACCTCTCAACCCTCATTCTGGTATATAACATAACATCCCCTCAGTCTGGTATATAACATAACATCCCCTCAGTCTGGTATATAACATAACATCCCCTCAACCCTCAGTCTGGTATATAACATAACATCCCCTCAGTCTTGCATATAATATAACATCCCCTCAGTCTGGTATATAACATAACATAATGACCCCTCAACCCTCAGTCTGGTATATAACATAACATAATGACCCCTCAACCCTCAGTCTGGTATATAACATAACATCCCCTCAACCCTCAGTCTGGTATATAACATAACATCCCCTCAGTCTGGTATATAATATAACATCCCCTCAGTCTGGTATATAACATAACATCCCCTCAACCCTCAGTCTGGTATATAACATAACATCCCCTCAGTCTGGTATATAACATAACATCCCCTCAACCCTCAGTCTGGTATATAACATAACATCCCCTCAGTCTTGTATATAATATAACATCTCCTCAGTCTGGTATATAATATAACATCCCCTCAGTCTGGTATATAACATAACATCCCCTCAGTCTGGTATATAACATAACATAATGACCTCTCAACCCTCAGTCTGGTATATAACATAACATCCCCTCAGTCTGGTATATAACATAACATCCCCTCAGTCTGGTATATAACATAACATCCCCTCAGTCTGGTATATAATATAACATCCCCTCAGTCTGGTATTTAACATAACATCCCCTCAGTCTGGTATATAATATAACATCCCCTCAGTCTGGTATATAACATAACATCCCCTCAGTCTGGTATATAATATAACATCCCCTTAGTCAGGTATATAACATAACATCCCCTCACCCCTCAGTCAGCTATATAACATAACATCCCCTCAACCCTCAGTCTGGTATATAACATACCATCCCCTCAACCCTCAGTCTGGTATATAACATACCATCCCCTCAACCCTCAGTCTGGTATATAACATAACATCACCTCAGTCTGGTATATAACATCCCCTCAACCCTCAGTCTGGTATATAACATAACATCCCCTCAGTCTGGTATATAACATAACATCCCCTCAGTCTGGTATATAATATAACATCCCCTCAGTCTGGTATATAATATAACATCCCCTCAGTCTGGTATATAACATAACATCCCCTCAGTCTGGTATATAATATAACATCCCCTCAGTCTGGTATATAACATAACATCCCCTCAGTCTGGTATATAACATCCCCTCAACCCTCAGTCTGGTATATAACATAACATCCCCTCAGTCTGGTATATAACATAACATCCCCTCAGTCTGGTATATAATATAACATCCCCTCAGTCTGGTATATAACATAACATCCCTCAACCCTCAGTCTGGTATATAACATAACATCCCCTCAGTCTGGTATATAACATAACATCCCCTCAGTCTGGTATATAACATAACATCCCCTCAGTCTGGTATATAACATAACATCCCCTCAACCCTCAGTCTGGTATATAACATAACATCCCTCAACCCTCAGTCTGGTATATAACATAACATCCCCTCACCCTCAGTCTGGTATATAACATAACATCCCCTCACCCCCAGTCTGGTATATAACATAACATCCCCTCAACCCTCAGTCTGGTATATAACATAACATCCCCTCAGTCTGGTATATAACATAACATCCCCTCACCCCTGAGTCTGGTATATAAGATAACATCCCCTCAGTCTGGTATATAAGATAACATCCCCTCAACCCTCAGTCTGGTATATACATAACATCCCCTCAACCCTCAGTCTGGTATATAATATAACATCCCCTCACCTCAGTCTGGTATATAACATAACATCCCTCAACCCTCAGTCTGGTATATAACATAACATAACATCCCCTCAACCCTCAGTCTGGTATTTAACATAACATCCCCTCAACCCTCAGTCTGGTATATAATATAACATCCCCTCAGTCTGGTATATAACATAACATCCCCTCAGTCTGGTATATAATATAACATCCCCTCAGTCAGGTATATAACATAACATCCCCTCACCCCTCAGTCAGCTATATAACATAACATCCCCTCAACCCTCAGTCTGGTATATAACATAACATCCCCTCAGTCTGGTATATAACATAACATCCCCTCAGTCTGGTATATAACATAACATCCCCTCAGTCTGGTATATAATATAACATCCCCTCAGTCTGGTGTATAACATAACATCCCCTCAGTCTGGTATATAACATCCCCTCAACCCTCAGTCTGGTATATAACATAACATCCCCTCAGTCTGGTATATAACATAACATCCCCTCAGTCTGGTATATAACATAACATCCCCTCAGTCTGGTATATAATATAACATCCCCTCAGTCTGGTATATAACATAACATCCCCTCAACCCTCAGTCTGGTATATAACATAACATCCCCTCAGTCTGGTATAATAACATCCCCTAACATCCCCTCAGTCTGGTATATAATATAACATCCCCTCAGTCTGGTATATAACATAACATCCCCTCAGTCTGGTATATAACATAACATCCTCACCCTCAGTCTGGTGTATAACATAACATCCCCTCAACCCTCAGTCTGGTATATAACATAACATCCCCTCAGTCTGGTATATAACATAACATCCCCTCAACCCTCAGTCTGGTATATAACATAACATCCCCTCAACCCTCAGTCTGGTATATAACATAACATCCCCTCATCCTCAGTCTGGTATTTAACATAACATCCCCTCAACCTCAGTCTGGTATTTAACATAACATCCCCTCAGTCTGGTATATAACATAACATCCCTCACATCCCCTCAGTCTGGTATATAATATAACATCCCCTCAGTCTGGTATATAACATCCCCTCAGTCTGGTATATAACATCCCCTCACCCTCAGTCTGGTATATAACATAACATCCTCCCCTCAGTCTGGTATTTAACATAACATCCCCTCAACCCTCAGTCTGGTATATAATATAACATCCCCTCACCCTGGTATATAACAGAACATCCCTCAGTCTGGTATATAACAGAACATCCCCTCAGTCTGGTATATAATATAACATCCCTCAGTCTGGTATATAACATAACATCCCCTCAGTCTGGTATATAACAGAACATCCCCTCAGTCTGGTATATAACAGAACATCCCCTCAGTCTGGTATATAATATAACATCCCCTCAGTCTGGTATTTAACATAACATCCCCTCAGTCTGGTATATAATAGTCTGGTATATAACATAACATCCCCCCCTCAGTAACATCCCCTCAGTCTGGTATATAACATAACATCCCCTCAGTCTGGTATATAATATAACATCCCCTCAGTCTGGTATATAACATAACATCCCTCAACCCTCAGTCAGCTATATAACATAACATCCCCTCAACCCTCAGTCTGGTATATAACATAACATCCCCTCAACCCTCAGTCTGGTATATAACATACCATCCCTCAACCCTCAGTCTGGTATATAACATAACATCACCTCAGTCTGGTATATAATAACATCCTCCTCAGTCTGGTATATAACATAACATCCCCTCAGTCTGGTATATAACATAACATCCCCCTCAGTCTGGTATATAACATAACATCCCCTCCCTCAGTCTGGTATATAACATAACATCAACCCTCAGTCTGGTATATAACATAACATCCCCTCAGTCTGGTATATAACATAACATCCCCTCAGTCTGGTATATAATATAACATCTCCTCAGTCTGGTATATAATATAACATCCCCTCAGTCTGGTATATAACATAACATCCCCTCAGTCTGGTATATAACATAACATAATGACCCCTCAACCCTCAGTCTGGTATATAACATAACATCCCCTCAGTCTGGTATATAACATAACATCCCCTCAGTCTGGTATATAATATAACATCCCCTCAGTCTGGTATATAACATAACATCCCCTCAACCCTCAGTCTGGTATATAACATAACATCCCAATCTTGCATATAATATCACCCTCAGTCTGGTATATAACATAACATCCCCTCAACCCTCAGTCTGGTATATAACATAACATCCCCTCAACCCTCAGTCTGGTATATAACATAACATCCCCTCAACCCTCAGTCTGGTATATAACATAACATCCCCTCAGTCTGGTATATAACATAACATCCCCTCAGTCTGGTATATAATATAACATCCCCTCAGTCTGGTATATAACATAACATCCCCTCAGTCTGGTATATAACATAACATCCCCTCAGTCTGGTATATAACAGAACATCCCCTCAGTCTGGTATATAATATAACATCCCCTCAGTCTGGTATTTAACATAACATCCCCTCAGTCTGGTATATAATATAACATCCCCTCAGTCTGGTATATAACATAACATCCCCTCAGTCTGGTATATAATATAACATCCCCTTAGTCAGGTATATAACATAACATCCCCTCAACCCTCAGTCAGCTATATAACATAACATCCCCTCAACCCTCAGTCTGGTATATAACATACCATCCCCTCAACCCTCAGTCTGGTATATAACATACCATCCCCTCAACCCTCAGTCTGGTATATAACATAACATCACCTCAGTCTGGTATATAACATCCCCTCAACCCTCAGTCTGGTATATAACATAACATCCCCTCAGTCTGGTATATAACATAACATGGTATATAACATAACATCCCCTCAGTCTGGTATATAACATAACATCCCCTCAGTCTGGTATATAATATAACATCCCCTCAGTCTGGTATATAACATAACATAACATCCCCTCAGTCTGGTATATAACATAACATCACCTCAGTCTGGTATATAATATAACATCCCCTCAGTCTGGTATATAACATAACATCCCCTCAGTCTGGTATATAACATCCCCTCAACCCTCAGTCTGGTATATAACATAACATCCCCTCAGTCTGGTATATAACATAACATCCCCTCAGTCTGGTATATAATATAACATCCCCTCAGTCTGGTATATAACATAACATCCCCTCAACCCTCAGTCTGGTATATAACATAACATCCCCTCAGTCTGGTATATAACATAACATCCCCTCAGTCTGGTATATAACATAACATCCCCTCAGTCTGGTATATAACATAACATCCCCTCAACCCTCAGTCTGGTATATAACATAACATCCCCTCAACCCTCAGTCTGGTATATAACATAACATCCCCTCACCCTCAGTCTGGTATATAACATAACATCCCCTCACCCCCAGTCTGGTATATAACATAACATCCCCTCAACCCTCAGTCTGGTATATAACATAACATCCCCTCAGTCTGGTATATAACATAACATCCCCTCACCCCTGAGTCTGGTATATAAGATAACATCCCCTCAGTCTGGTATATAACATAACATCCCCTCAACCCTCAGTCTGGTATATACCATAACATCCCCTCAACCCTCAGTCTGGTATATAATATAACATCCCCTCACCCTCAGTCTGGTATATAACATAACATCCCCTCAACCCTCAGTCTGGTATATAACATAACATAACATCCCCTCAACCCTCAGTCTGGTATTTAACATAACATCCCCTCAACCCTCAGTCTGGTATATAATATAACATCCCCTCAGTCTGGTATATAACATAACATCCCCTCAGTCTGGTATATAATATAACATCCCCTCAGTCAGGTATATAACATAACATCCCCTCACCCCTCAGTCAGCTATATAACATAACATCCCCTCAACCCTCAGTCTGGTATATAACATAACATCCCCTCAGTCTGGTATATAACATAACATCCCCTCAGTCTGGTATATAATATAACATCCCCTCAGTCTGGTGTATAACATAACATCCCCTCAGTCTGGTATATAACATCCCCTCAACCCTCAGTCTGGTATATAACATAACATCCCCTCAGTCTGGTATATAACATAACATCCCCTCAGTCTGGTATATAACATAACATCCCCTCAGTCTGGTATATAATATAACATCCCCTCAGTCTGCTATATAACATAACATCCCCTCAACCCTCAGTCTGGTATATAACATAACATCCCCTCAGTCTGGTATATAACATAACATCCCCTCAGTCTGGTATATAACATAACATCCCCTCAGTCTGGTATATAACATAACATCCCCTCAGTCTGGTATATAACATAACATCCCCTCACCCTCAGTCTGGTGTATACCATAACATCCCCTCAACCCTCAGTCTGGTATATAACATAACATCCCCTCAGTCTGGTATATAACATAACATCCCCTCACCCTCAGTCTGGTATATAACATAACATCCCCTCAACCCTCAGTCTGGTATATAACATAACATCCCCTCATCCTCAGTCTGGTATTTAACATAACATCCCCTCAACCCTCAGTCTGGTATTTAACATAACATCCCCTCAGTCTGGTATTTAACATAACATCCCCTCAACCTCAGTCTGGTATATAATATAACATCCCCTCAGTCTGGTATATAACATAACATCCCCTCACCCTCAGTCTGGTATATAAGATAACATCCCCTCAACCCTCAGTCTGGTATTTAACATAACATCCCCTCAACCCTCAGTCTGGTATATAATATAACATCCCCTCACCCTGGTATATAACAGAACATCCCCTCACCCTGGTATATAACAGAACATCCCCTCAGTCTGGTATATAATATAACATCCCCTCAGTCTGGTATATAACATAACATCCCCTCACCCTGGTATATAACAGAACATCCCCTCACCCTGGTATATAACAGAACATCCCCTCAGTCTGGTATATAATATAACATCCCCTCAGTCTGGTATTTAGCATAACATCCCCTCAACCCTCAGTCTGGTATATAATATAACATCCCCTCAGTCTGGTATATAACATAACATCCCCTCACCCTCAGTCTGGTATATAATATAACATCCCCTCAGTCTGGTATATAACAGAACATCCCCTCAGTCTGGTATATAACATAACATCCCCTCAGTCTGGTATTTAACATAACATCCCCTCAACCCTCAGTCTGGTATATAATATAACATCCCCTCAGTCTGGTATATAACATAACATCCCCTCACCCTCAGTCTGGGTCCCCTCAGTCTGGTATATAACATAACATCCTCCTCACCCTCAGTCTGGTATATAATATAACATCCCCTCAACCCTCAGTCTGGTATATAATATAACATCCCTCAACCCTCAGTCTGGTATATAACATAACATCCTCACCCTCAGTCTGGTATATAATATAACATCCCTCCCCTCAGTCTGGTATATAACATAACATCCCCTCACCCTCAGTCTGGTATATAATATAACATCCTCAACCCTCAGTCTGGTATATAACATAACATCCCTCAACCCTCAGTCTGGTATATAATATACCCTCAGTCTGGTATATAACATAACATCCCCTCAACCCTCAGTCTGGTATATAATATAACATCCCCTCAACCCTCAGTCTGGTATATAACATAACATCCCCTCCCTCAGTCTGGTATATAATATAACATCAGTCCTCAACCCTCAGTCTGGTATATAATATAACATCCCCTCATCCCTCAGTCTGGTATATAATATAACATCCCCTCAGTCTGGTATATAACATAACATCCCCTCAGTCTGGTATATAACATAACATCCCCTCAACCCTCAGTCTGGTATATAATATAACATCCCCTCAGTCTGGTATATAACATAACATCCCCTCACCCTCAGTCTGGTATATAATATAACATCCCCTCAGTCTGGTATATAACATAACATCTCCTCACCCTCAGTCTGGTATATAATATAACATCCCCTCAGTCTGGTATATAACATAACATCTCCTCACCCTCAGTCTGGTATATAATATAACATCCCCTCAGTCTGGTATATAACATAACATCTCCTCACCCTCAGTCTGGTATATAATATAACATCCCCTCAACCCTCAGTCTGGTATATAACATAACATCCCCTCAACCCTCAGTCTGGTATATAATATAACATCCCCTCAGTCTGGTATATAACATAACATCTCCTCACCCTCAGTCTGGTATATAATATAACATCCCCTCAACCCTCAGTCTGGTATATAACATAACATCCCCTCAACCCTCAGTCTGGTATATAATATAACATCCCCTCAGTCTGGTATATAACATAACATCTCCTCACCCTCAGTCTGGTATATAATATAACATCCCCTCAACCCTCAGTCTGGTATATAACATAACATCCCCTCAACCCTCAGTCTGGTATTTAACATAACATCCCCTCAACCCTCAGTCTGGTATATAACATAACATCCCCTCAGTCTGGTATTTAACATAACATCCCCTCAACCCTCAGTCTGGTATATAATATAACATCCCCTCAGTCTGGTATTTAACATAACATCCCCTCAACCCTCAGTCTGGTATATAATATAACATCCCCTCAGTCTGGTATATAATATAACATCCCCTCAGTCTGGTATATAACAGAACATCCCCTCAGTCTGGTATATAACATAACATCCCCTCAGTCTGGTATATAATATAACATCCCCTCAGTCTGGTATATAATATAACATCCCCTCAACCCTCAGTCTGGTATTTAACATAACATCCCCTCAACCCTCAGTCTGGTATATAACATAACATCCCCTCAACCCTCAGTCTGGTATTTAACATAACATCCCCTCAACCCTCAGTCTGGTATATAACATAACATCCCCTCAACCCTCAGTCTGGTATATAATATAACATCCCCTCAGTCTGGTATATAACATAACATCCCCTCACCCTCAGTCTGGTATATAAGATAACATCCCCTCAACCCTCAGTCTGGTATATAACATAACATCCCCTCAGTCTGGTATTTAACATAACATCCCCTCAACCCTCAGTCTGGTATTTAACATAACATCCCCTCAACCCTCAGTCTGGTATATAATATAACATCCCCTCAGTCTGGTATATAACATAACATCCCCTCACCCCTCAGTCTGGTATATAAGATAACATCCCCTCAGTCTGGTATATAACATAACATCCCCTCACTCAGTCTGGTATATAATATAACATCCCCTCAGTCTGGTATATAACATAACATCCCCTCAGTCTGGTATATAACATAACATCCCCTCAGTCTGGTATTTAACATAACATCCCCTCACCCCTCAGTCTGGTATATAATATAACATCCCCTCAGTCTGGTATATAAGATAGCATCCCCTCACCCTCAGTCTGGTATATAACATAACATCCCCTCAGTCTGGTATATAACATAACATCCCCTCACCCCTCAGTCTGGTATATAACATAACATCCCCTCACCCTCAGTCTGGTATATAACATAACATCCCCTCAGTCTGGTATATAACATAACATCCCCTCAGTCTGGTATATAACATAACATCCCCTCACCCTGGTATATAACAGAACATCCCCTCAGTCTGGTATATAACATAACATCCCCTCACCCCTCAGTCTGGTATATAACATAACATCCCCTCACCCCTCAGTCTGGTATATAACATAACATCCCCTCACCTCAGTCTGGTATATAATATAACATCCCCTCACCCTCAGTCTGGTATATAATATAACATCCCCTCAGTCTGGTATATAACATAACATCCCCTCAGTCTGGTATATAATATAACATCCCCTCACCCTCACACATAGATCAATAGAGTGATTTTCTGCCTGTACCTGTCTGTTTTCCCTCAGAGTCTGCTGTCCCCAGTAGCGTTTGGTTTTGGGACGGAGTACCTGTCTCGTTATGAGGAGCAGGGCCTGGGTCTGCAGTGGGACAACATCGGCACCAGTCCACTAGAGGGCGATGCCTACTCCTTCTTCACCTCCATAGGCATGATGATGTTTGACGCCGTGCTCTATGGCTTCCTGGCATGGTACCTTGACAACGTCTTCCCAGGTTAGAGGGAGTGCGGGGTTGTGTTTTGGGGGTTGTGTGTTTCTGTGTGTTTGTAGAGTAAGCCACCCATAAAATGGGTAGCCCTTTTCACTTGTACCCGTATATGGGTTTAAAATAGCAGATTCGATCACCTAAATTGGATCGCAGTGGCGATACAGCAGAGGAGGCTCATAATAATGTCTGGAACCTTTATTTATTTAACTAGGCAAGTCAGTTAAGAACAAATTCTTATTTTCAATGACGGCCTAGGAACAGTGGGTTAACCTGTTGCGACGAGCAATCCCGTATCCGGGAGCGTAATTATAGCCTCAAGCTCATTACCATAACTTAATGTTAACTATTCATGAAAATCGCAAATGAAATGAAATAAATATATTAGCTCACAAGCTTAGCCTTTTGTTAACAACACTGTCATCTCAGATTTTCAAAAAATGCTTTTCAACCATAGCTACACAAGCATTTGTGTAAGAGTATTGATAGCCTAGCATAGCATTAAGCCTAGCATTCAGCAGGCAACATTTTCACAAAAACAAGAAAAGCATTCAAATAAAATAATTTACCTTTGAAGAACTTCGGATGTTTTCAATGAGGAGACTCTCAGTTAGATAGCAAATGTTCAGTTTTTCCCAAAATATTATTTGTGTAGGAGAAATCGCACCGTTTTGTTCATCACGTTAGGCCAAAAAAAAAAACGCAAACTTTTTTCCAAATTAACTTCATAATATCGACAGAAACATGGCAAACATTGTTTAGAATCAATCCTCAAGGTGTTTTTCACATATCTATTCGATGATAAATCAGAGATGGCAGTTTGGTTTCTCCTCTGTTCAAAATGGAAAAATGCACGCACCTGGAGATTACGCAATAGTTTCGACGGAGGACACCGAGCGGACACCTGGTAAATGTAGTCTCTTATGGTCAAGTTTCCAATGAAATGCCTACAAATACGTCACAATGCTGCAAACACCTTGGGGAAACGACAGAAAGTGTAGGCTCATTCCTTGCACATTCACAGCCATATAAGGAGAAATTGGAACACAGCGCCTCCAAAGTCTGGCTCACTTCCTGTATGAAATTTCATCTTGGTTTCGCCTGTAGCATTAGTTCTGTGGCACTCACAGACAATATCTTTGCAGTTTTGGAAACGTCAGAGTGTTTTCTTTCCAAAGCTGTCAATTATATGCATAGTCGAGCATCTTTTCGTGACAAAATATCTTGTTTAAAACGGGAACATTTTTCATCCAAAAAAGAAATACTGCCCCCCAGAGGTTCAGGGGCAGAACGACAGATTTGTACCTTGTCAGCTCGGGGGTTTGAACTTGCAACCTTCCGGTTACCAGTCCAACACTCTAACCACTAGGCTACCCTGCCAGCTCTACACTCTAACCACAAGGCTACCCTGCCGCCTCTACACTCTAACCACAAGGCTACCCTGCCTCCTCTACACTCTAACCACTAGGCTACCCTGCCGCCTCTACACTCTAACCACAAGGCTACCCTGCCGCCTCTACACTCTAACCACTAGGCTACCCTGCCACCTCTACACTCTAACCACAAGGCTACCCTGCCGCCTCTACGCTCTAACCACTAGGCCACCCTGCCGCCTCTACACTCTAACCACTAGGCTACCCTGCCGCCTCTACACTCTAACCACTAGGCTACCCTGCCGCCTCTACACTCTAACCACTAGGCTACCCTGCCGCCTCTACGCTCTAACCACTAGACTACCCTGCCGCCTCTACACTCTAACCACTAGGCTACCCTGCCACTCTAACCACAAGGCTCTACACTCTAACCACTAGGCTACCCTGCCGCCTCTACACTCTAACCACACTAGGCTAACCACCCTGCCGCCCGCCTAACCACTAGGCTACCCCTGCCGCCTCTAACTAACCACTAGGCTACCCTGCCGCCTCTACACTCTAACCACTAGGCTACCCTGCGTCTCTACACTCTAACCACTAGGCTACTAACCCTGCCGCCGCCTCTACACTCTAACCACTAGGCTACCCTGCCGCCTCTACACTCTAACCACTAGGCTACCCTGCCGCTCTACACTCTAACCACTAGGCTACACTCTAACCACTAGGCTACCCTGCCGCCTCTACACTCTAACCACTAGGCTAACCACTAGGCTACCCTGCCGCCTCTACACTCTAACCACTAGGCTACCCTGCCGCCTCTACACTCTAACCACTAGGCTACCCTGCCGCCTCTACACTCTAACCACTAGGCTACCCTGCCGCCTCTACACTCTAACCACTAGGCTACCCTGCCGCCTCTACACTCTAACCACTAGGCTACCCTGCCACCTCTACACTCTAACCACTAGGCTACCCTGCCGCCTCTACACTCTAACCACTAGGCTACCCTGCCACCTCTACGCTCTAACCACTAGGCTACCCTGCCGCCTCTACACTCTAACCACTAGGCTACCCTGCCGCCTCTACACTCTAACCACTAGGCTACCCTGCCGCCTCTACACTCTAACCACTAGGCTACCCTGCCGCCTCTACACTCTAACCACTAGGCTACCCTGCCGCCTCTACACTCTAACCACTAGGCTACCCTGCCGCTAACCACTACACTCTAACCACTAGGCTACCCTGCCGCCTCTACACTCTAACCACTAGGCTACCCTGCCACCTCTACACTCTAACCACTAGGCTACCCTGCCGCCTCTACACTCTAACCACTAGGCTACCCTGCCGCCTCTACACTCTAACCACTAGGCTACCCTGCCGCCTCTACACTCTAACCACTAGGCTACCCTGCCGCCTCTAGGCTACCCTGCCGCCTAGACTACACTCTAACCACTAGGCTACCCTGCCGCCTCTACACTCTAACCACTAGGCTACCCTGCCGCCTCTACACTCTAACCACTAGGCTACCCTGCCACCTCTACCACTAGGCTAACCACTAGGCTACCCTGCCGCCTCTACACTCTAACCACTAGGCTAACCCCTGCCACCTCTACGCTCTAACCACTAGCCTACACTCTAACCACAAGGCTACCCTGCCGCCTCTACACTCTAACCACTAGGCCACCTGCCGCCTCTACACTCTAACCACTAGGCTACCCTGCCGCCGCTCTAACCTAGGCTATCCTGCCGCCTCTACACTCTAACCACTAGGCTACCCTGCCGCCTCTACACTCTAACCACTAGGCTACCCTGCCACCTCTACACTCTAACCACTAGGCTACCCTGCCGCCTCTACACTCTAACCACTAGGCTACCCTGCCACCTCTACGCTCTAACCACTAGGCTACCCTGCCGCCTCTACACTCTAACCACTAGGCTACCCTGCCGCCTCTACACTCTAACCACAAGGCTACCCTGCCGCCTCTACACTCTACACTAGGCTACCCTGCCACCTCTACACTCTAACCACTAGGCTACCCTGCCGCTCCTACACTCTAACCACTAGGCTACCCTGCCGCCTCTACGCTCTAACCACTAGGCTACCCTGCCGCCTCTACGCTCTAACCACAAGGCTACCCTGCCGCCTCTACACTCTAACCACTAGGCTACCCTGCCGCCTCTACGCTCTAACCACTAGGCTTCCCTGCCGCCTCTACGCTCTAACCACTAGGCTACCCTGCCGCCTCTACACTCTAACCACAAGGCTACCCTGCCGCCTCTACACTCTAACCACTAGGCTACCCTGCCGCCTCTACACTCTAACCACTAGGCTACCCTGCCGCCTCTACACTCTAACCACTAGGCTACCCTGCCACCTCTACACTCTAACCACTAGGCTACCCTGTCGTCTCTACACTCTAACCACTAGGCTACCCTGCCGCCTCTACACTCTAACCACTAGGCTACCCTGCCGCCTCTACACTCTAACCACTAGGCTACCCTGCCGCCTCTACACTCTAACCACTAGGCTACCCTGCCGCCTCTACACTCTAACCACTAGGTTACCCTGCCGCCTCTACGCTCTAACCACTAGGCTACCCTGCCACCTCTACACTCTAACCACTAGGCTACCCTGCCACCTCTACGCTCTACTAGACTACCCTGCCGCCTCTACACTCTAACCACTAGGCTACCCTGCCGCCTCTACACTCTAACCACTAGGCTACCCTGCCGCCTCTACGCTCTAACCACTAGGCTACCCTGCCGCCTCTACGCTCTAACCACAAGGCTACCCTGCCGCCTCTACGCTCTAACCACTAGGCTACCCTGCCGCCTCTACACTCTAACCACTAGGCTACCTGCCGCCTCTACACTCTAACCACAAGGCTACCCTGCCGCCTCTACACTCTAACCACTAGGCTACCTGCCGCCTCTACACTCTAACCACTAGGCTACCCTGCCGCCTCTACACTCTAACCACTAGGCTACCGCCGCCTACGCCTCTACACTCTAACCACAAGGCTACCCTGCCGCCTCTACACTCTAACCACTAGTCTACCTGCCGCCTCTACACTCTAACCACTAGGCTACCTGCCGCCTCTACACTCTAACCACAAGGCTACCCTGCCGCCTCTACACTCTAACCACTAGGCTCCCCAAGCAAACCCGTCCTCCCCAAGCAAACCCGTCCTCCCCAAGCAAACCCGTCCTCCCAAAGCAAACCCGTCCTCCCAAAGCAAACCCGTCCTCCCCAAGCAAACCCGTCCTCCCCAAGCAAACCCGTCCTCCCCAAGCAAACCCGTCCTCCCAAAGCAAACCCGTCCTCCCCAAGCAAACCCGTCCTCCCCAAGCAAACCCGTCCTCCCCAAGCAAACCCGTCCTGCCACCAACCTCCTGTGCTGTACAGTAAACATGCTATTTACATGACGTCAGAGCTCAGGCTCCGCGCTTCACAGCTCTGTACGGGTTTTGACTGACAAACATTCTGAACTTGAGCACCGCAACGCAACAGGTTTCCCCTCATCCCTCCACACGTGCCCGACAAAAAGTTGCCCTCCATCCCTTCCGCTAATTGGGCGACTTTTGCAAATATTTTTATCGTCTGAGTGAGGAAATGCTGTAAATTCAGATAACTATGTATTTTGGAAGATAAGACGTTGAGGATGATAGTAAATACCTGCGTTAAAGTCATTACAAGCAAGTCAAACACCTGTGAGTTCAAATGTGCACTTCACATTTCCATATCATAAAACCTACGTCATATACAGTGTCAACATTTATGACCACTATGTTTGATGTAGGCCAACAGTAACAAAATAACATGGCATCATACCCTGGGTTGTTCTGAACGGAGCTTATGTCTGTGTATTGTCCTGAAGCGTTGCCATGGAAATTCACCTGAATTCACTCAAGACTCCTTTCTATCCGCATCAAAATGAGCATCAGTTTGTCTGAATCTCCTTGTGAAAGCCCAACACTGTAAGATCCTATTTTATAACGTAGCTAGTCACTCTTCTTTGAGTCATAAAAGTGCATTGAAATGACTGAGGAACCGTACGCATTTTGGAAAGGTGTGTGTTGTCACTTGGAAACACCGGTTAGTCCTCTCACTCAAACCCTGGTAAATGTTTTGTCTTACCTACCCCACATTTCCCATTCATATTATTATTACGGAATGATTTCAAGGTATTTTCAGATTTCGTTATCAACAAATGTTTGCGAAAAGTACACTAAATCTAAAAATCACGTAAAATCAACAGTGTAACGTTTGGTTTATTCTTGTGTCAAGTGAACTGTTGTGTCCTCAAATTTGGTCTAATAATTTTCCCAGGATCTGTAAATGGTTCAATTGCCTTGAAAAATATGTTTTCTAAATATTTATTCTGTAAGAAACATTGCAATGTAGCCAGAGCCAATTACCAGGAGTGTAAAGGGTTAACCCTTATCGGAGCCGTAGTTAACCCTTATTGGTGCAGTGGTTAACCCTTATCGGAGCCGTAGTTAACCCTTATTGGAGCCATAGTTAAACCTTATCGGAGCCGTAGTTAACCCTTATTGGAGCCGTAGTTAACCCTTATTGGTGCAGTGGTTAACCCTTATTGGAGCCGTAGTTAACCCTTATTGGAGCCATAGTTAAACCTTATCGGAGCCGTAGTTAACCCTTATTGGAGCCGTAGTTAACCCTTATTGGAGCCGTAGTTAACCCTTATTGGAGCCGTAGTTAACCCTTATTGGTGCAGGGGTTAACCCTTATTGGAGCCATAGTTAACCCTTATTGGAGCCGTGGTTAACCCTTATTGGTGCAGTGGTTAACCCTTATTGGAGCCGTAGTTAACCCTTATTGGAGCCATAGTTAAACCTTATCTCCAGCCCGTAGTTAACCCTTATTGGAGCCGTAGTTAACCCTTATTGGTGCAGTGGTTAACCCTTATTGGAGCCGTAGTTAACCCTTAGTTGGAGCCATAGTTAAACCTTATCGGAGCCGTAGTTAACCCTTCTTATTGGTGCAGGGTTAACCCTTATTGTAGTTAACCCATTGGATTAATTGGTAGAGCCGTAGTTAACCCTTATTGGAGCCGTAGTTAACCCTTATTGGAGCCGTAGTTAACCCTTATTGGTGCAGTGGTTAACCCTTATTGGAGCCATAGTTAACCCTTATTGGAGCCGTGGTTAACACTTATTGGTGCAGTGGTTAACCCTTATTGGAGCCGTAGTTAACCCTTATTGGTGCAGTGGTTAGTGTTAGCCTAAGGAGACTCGGACTCCATGACACCTGGAAGCGGCATCACGCTGTCGCTGTTTACTAAAATGGATACAGTACTGTATAATAAACCCCTCCCTCCTCTCTCCAGGTCAGTATGGGATTGGACGACCATTCTACTTCCCATTCCAGCCCTCCTATTGGCAAAGGTCTGAACCCACCCTCTCCAACATTCCAGACTCAGGTTAGTGTCTTTAGTCAGGTCTCTGTCTCTATAAGTGTCTTTAGTCTGGACTCTATAAGTGTATTTAGTCTGGTCTCTGTCTCTATAAGTGTCTTTAGTCTGGTCTCTGTCTCTATAAGTGTCTTTAGTCTGGTCTCTGTCCACTATAAGTGCCTTTAGACAGGTCTCTGTCCACTATAAGTGTCTTTAGTCTGGTCTCTGTCTCAATAAGTGTCTTTAGTCTGGTCTCTGTCCACTATAAGTGTCTTTAGTCTGGTCTCTGTCCACTATAAGTGTCTTTAGTCTGGTCTCTGTCTATAAGTGTCTTTAGTCTGGTCTCTGTCTCTATACGTGTCTTTAGTCAGGTCTCTGTCCACTATAAGTGTCTTTAGACAGGTCTCTGTCTCTATAAGTGTCTTTAGTCTGGTCTCTGTCTCTATAAGTGTCTTTAGTCAGGTCTCTGTCCACTATAAGTGTCTAGGGACACGGTCTCTGTCCACTATAAGTGTCGTTAGTCTGGTCTCTGTCCACTATAAGTGTATTTAGTCTGGTCTCTGTCTCTATAAGTGTCTTTTGTCTGGTCTCTGTCTCTATAAGTGTCTTTTGTCTGGTCTCTGTCTCTATAAGTGTCTTTAGACAGGTCTCTGTCTCTATAAGTGTCTTTATACAGGTCTCTGTCTCTATAAGTGTCTTTAGTCTGGTATCTGTCCACTATAAGTGTCTTTAGTCTGGTCTATGTCTCTATAAGTGTCTTTAGTCTGGTCTCTGTCCACTATAAGTGTCTTTAGTCTGGTCTCTGTTTCTATAAGTGTCTTTAGTCAGGTCTCTGTCCACTATAAGTGTCTAGGGACACGGTTTCTGTCCACTATAAGTGTTGTTAGTCTGGTCTCTGTCCACTATAAGTGTCTTTAGTCTGGTCTCTGTCCACTATAAGTGTCTTTAGTCTGGTCTCTGTCTCAATAAGTGTCGTTAGTCTGGTCTCTGTCTCTATAAGTGTCTTTAGTCTGGTATCTGTCCACTATAAGTGTCTTTAGTCTGGTCTCTGTCCACTATAAGTGTATTTAGTCTGGTCTCTGTCCACTATAAGTGTCTTTAGTCAGGTCTCTGTCTCTATAAGTGTCTTTAGTCTGGTCTCTGTCCACTATAAGTGTCTTTAGTCTGGTCTCTGTCCACTATTAGTGTCTTTAGTGTGGTCTCTGTCTCTATAAGTGTCTTTAGTCTGGTCTCTGTCTCTATAAGGGTCTTTAGTCTGGTATCTGTCCACTATAAGTGTCTTTAGTCTGGTTTCTGTCTCTATAAGTGTCTTTAGTCAGGTCTCTGTCCACTATAAGTGTCTTTAGTCTGGTCTCTGTCTCTATAAGTGTCTTTAGACAGGTCTCTGTCTCTATAAGTGTCTTTAGTCTGGTCTCTGTCTCTATAAGTGTCTTTAGTCTGGACTCTATAAGTGTATTTAGTCTGGTCTCTGTCCACTATAAGTGTCTTTAGTCTGGTCTCTGTCCACTATAAGTGTCTTTAGTCTGGTCTCTGTCCACTATAAGTGTCTTTAGTCAGGTCTCTGTCCACTATAAGTGTCTTTAGTCTGATCTCTGTCTCTATAAGTGTTGTTAGTCTGGTCTCTGTCTCTATAACTGTCTTTAGTCTGGTCTCTGTCCACTATAAGTGTCTTTAGTCTGGTCTCTGTCCACTATAAGTGTCTTTAGTCTGGTCTCTGTCTCTATAAGTGTCTTTAGTCTGGTCTCTGTCTCTATACGTGTCTTTAGTCAGGTCTCTGTCCACTATAAGTGTCTTTAGACAGGTCTCTGTCTCTATAAGTGTCTTTAGTCTGGTCTCTGTCTCTATAAGTGTCTTTAGTCAGGTCTCTGTCCACTATAAGTGTCTAGGGACAGTGTCTTTAGTCGGTCTCTGTAAGTGTCTTTAGTCACTATAAGTGTCGTTAGTCTGGTCTCTGTCCACTATAAGTGTATTTAGTCTGGTCTCTGTCTCTATAAGTGTCTTTTGTCTGGTCTCTGTCTCTATAAGTGTCTTTAGACAGGTCTCTGTCTCTATAAGTGTCTTTATACAGGTCTCTGTCTCTATAAGTGTCTTTAGTCTGGTATCTGTCCACTATAAGTGTCTTTAGTCTGGTCTATGTCTCTATAAGTGTCTTTAGTCTGGTCTCTGTCCACTATAAGTGTCTTTAGTCTGGTCTCTGTTTCTATAAGTGTCTTTAGTCAGGTCTCTGTCCACTATAAGTGTCTAGGGACATGGTTTCTGTCCACTATAAGTGTCGTTAGTCTGGTCTCTGTCCACTATAAGTGTCTTTAGTCTGGTCTCTGTCCACTATAAGTGTCTTTAGTCTGGTCTCTGTCTCAATAAGTGTCGTTAGTCTGGTCTCTGTCTCTATAAGTGTCTTTAGTCTGGTCTCTGTCCACTATAAGTGTATTTAGTCTGGTCTCTGTCCACTATAAGTGTCTTTAGTCAGGTCTCTGTCTCTATAAGTGTCTTTAGTCTGGTCTCTGTCCACTATAAGTGTCTTTAGTCTGGTCTCTGTCCACTATTAGTGTCTTTAGTGTGGTCTCTGTCTCTATAAGTGTCTTTAGTCTGGTCTCTGTCCACTATAAGTGTCTTTAGTCTGGTCTCTGTCCACTATAAGTGTCTTTAGTCTGGTCTCTGTCCACTATAAGTGTCTTTAGTCTGGTCTCTGTCCACTATAAGTGTCTTTAGTCAGATCTCTGTCTCTATAAGTTTATTTAGTCTGGTCTCTGTCTCTATAAGTGTCTTTAGTCTGGTCTCTGTCCACTATAAGTGTCTTTAGTCTGGTCTCTGTCTCTATAATTGTCTTTTGTCTGGACTCTGTAAGTGTCTTTAGTCTGGTCTCTGTCTCTATAAGTGTCTTTAGTCTGGTCTCTGTCCACTATAAGTGTCTTTAGTCAGGTCTCTGTAAGTGTCTTTAGTCTGGTCTCTGTCTCTATAAGTGTCTTTAGTCTGGTATCTGTCCACTATAAGTGTCTTTAGTCTGGTCTCTGTCTCTATAAGTGTCTTTAGTCAGGTCTCTGTCCACTATAGGTGTCTTTAGTCTGGTCTCTGTCTCTATAAGTGTCTTTAGACAGGTCTCTGTCTCTATAAGTGTCTTTAGTCTGGTCTCTGTCCACTATAAGTGTCTTTAGTCTGGTCTCTGTCTCTATAATTGTCTTTAGTCTGGTCTCTGTCCACTATAAGTGTCTTTAGTCAGGTCTCTGTCCACTATAAGTGTCTTTAGTCTGGTCTCTGTCTCTATAAGTGTCTTTAGTCTGGTCTCTGTCTCTATAAGTGTATTTAGTCTGGTCTCTATAAGTGTATTTAGTCTGGTCTCTGTCCACTATAAGTGTCTTTAGTCTGGTCTCTGTCTCTATAATTGTCTTTAGTCTGGTCTCTGTCTCTATAAGTGTCTTTAGTCAGGTCTCTGTCCACTATAAGTGTCTAGGGACACGGTCTCTGTCCACTATAAGTGTCGTTAGTCTGGTCTCTGTCCACTATAAGTGTATTTAGTCTGGTCTCTGTCTCTATAAGTGTCTTTTGTCTGGTCTCTGTCTCTATAAGTGTCTCTTTAGTCTGGTCTCTGTCTCTATAAGTGTCTTTAGTCAGGTCTCTGTCCTCTATAAGTGTCTTTAGTCAGGTCTCTGTCTCTATAAGTGTCTTTAGTCTGGTCTCTGTCTCTATAAGTGTCTTTAGTCTGGTATCTGTCCACTATAAGTGTCTTTAGTCTGGTCTATGTCTCTATAAGTGTCTTTAGTCTGGTCTCTGTCCACTATAAGTGTCTTTAGTCTGGTCTCTGTTTCTATAAGTGTCTTTAGTCAGGTCTCTGTCACTATAAGTGTCTAGGGACACGGTTTCTGTCCACTATAAGTGTCTTTAGTCTGGTCTCTGTCCACTATAAGTGTCTTTAGTCTGGTCTCTGTCCACTATAAGTGTCTTTAGTCTGGTCTCTGTCTCAATAAGTGTCGTTAGTCTGGTCTCTGTCTCTATAAGTGTCTTTAGTCTGGTATCTGTCCACTATAAGTGTCTTTAGTCTGGTCTATGTCTCTATAAGTGTCTTTAGTCTGGTCTCTGTCCACTATAAGTGTATTTAGTCTGGTCTCTGTCCACTATAAGTGTCTTTAGTCTGGTCTCTGTCTCTATAAGTGTCTTTAGTCAGGTCTCTGTCCACTATAAGTGTCTTTAGTCTGGTCTCTGTCCACTATAAGTGTCTTTAGTCTGGTCTCTGTCCACTATTAGTGTCTTTAGTCTGGTCTCTGTCTCTATAAGTATCTTTAGTCTGGTCTCTGTCTCTATAAGGGTCTTTAGTCTGGTATCTGTCCACTATAAGTGTCTTTAGTCTGGTTTCTGTCTCTATAAGTGTCTTTAGTCAGGTCTCTGTCCACTATAAGTGTCTTTAGTCTGGTCTCTGTCTCTATAAGTGTCTTTAGACAGGTATCTGTCTCTATAAGTGTCTTTAGTCTGGTCTCTGTCTCTATAATTGTCTTTTGTCTGGTCTCTGTAAGTGTCTTTAGTCTGGTCTCTGTCTCTATAAGTGTCGTTAGTCTGGTCTCTGTCTGCTATAAGTGTCTTTAGTCAGGTCTCTGTCTCTATAAGTTTCTTTAGTCTGGTCTCTGTCTCTATAAGTGTCTTTAGTCAGGTCTCTGTCTCTATAAGTGTCTTTAGTCTGGTCTCTGTCCACTATAAGTGTCTTTAGTCAGATCTCTGTCTCTATAAGTTTATTTAGTCTGGTCTCTGTCTCTATAAGTGTCTTTAGTCTGGTCTCTGTCCACTATAAGTGTCTTTAGTCTGGTCTCTGTCTCTATAACTGTCTTTTGTCTGGACTCTGTAAGTGTCTTTAGTCTGGTCTCTGTCTCTATAAGTGTCTTTAGTCTGGTCTCTGTCCACTATAAGTGTCTTTAGTCAGGTCTCTGTCTCTATAAGTGTCTTTAGTCTGGTCTCTGTCTCTATAAGTGTCTTTAGTCTGGTATCTGTCCACTATAAGTGTCTTTAGTCTGGTCTCTGTCTCTATAACTGTCTTTTGTCTGGACTCTGTAAGTGTCTTTAGTCTGGTCTCTGTCTCTATAAGTGTCTTTAGTCTGGTCTCTGTCCACTATAAGTGTCTTTAGTCAGGTCTCTGTAAGTGTCTTTAGTCTGGTCTCTGTCTCTATAAGTGTCTTTAGTCAGGTCTCTGTCCACTATAGGTGTCTTTAGTCTGGTCTCTGTCTCTATAAGTGTCTTTAGACAGGTCTCTGTCTCTATAAGTGTCTTTAGTCTGGTCTCTGTCCACTATAAGTGTCTTTAGTCTGGTCTCTGTCTCTATAATTGTCTTTAGTCTGGTCTCTGTCCACTATAAGTGTCTTTAGTCAGGTCTCTGTCCACTATAAGTGTCTTTAGTCTGGTCTCTGTCTCTATAAGTGTCTTTAGTCTGGTCTCTGTCTCTATAAGTGTATTTAGTCTGGTCTCTATAAGTGTATTTAGTCTGGTCTCTGTCCACTATAAGTGTCTTTAGTCTGGTCTCTGTCTCTATAATTGTCTTTAGTCTGGTCTCTGTCTCTATAAGTGTCTTTAGTCAGGTCTCTGTCCACTATAAGTGTCTAGGGACACGGTCTCTGTCCACTATAAGTGTCGTTAGTCTGGTCTCTGTCCACTATAAGTGTATTTAGTCTGGTCTCTGTCTCTATAAGTGTCTTTTGTCTGGTCTCTGTCTCTATAAGTGTCTTTTGTCTGGTCTCTGTCTCTATAAGTGTCTTTAGACAGGTCTCTGTCTCTATAAGTGTCTTTATACAGGTCTCTGTCTCTATAAGTGTCTTTAGTCTGGTCTCTGTCTCTATAAGTGTCTTTAGTCTGGTATCTGTCCACTATAAGTGTCTTTAGTCTGGTCTATGTCTCTATAAGTGTCTTTAGTCTGGTCTCTGTCCACTATAAGTGTCTTTAGTCTGGTCTCTGTTTCTATAAGTGTCTTTAGTCAGGTCTCTGTCCACTATAAGTGTCTAGGGACACGGTTTCTGTCCACTATAAGTGTCGTTAGTCTGGTCTCTGTCCACTATAAGTGTCTTTAGTCTGGTCTCTGTCCACTATAAGTGTCTTTAGTCTGGTCTCTGTCTCAATAAGTGTCGTTAGTCTGGTCTCTGTCTCTATAAGTGTCTTTAGTCTGGTATCTGTCCACTATAAGTGTCTTTAGTCTGGTCTATGTCTCTATAAGTGTCTTTAGTCTGGTCTCTGTCCACTATAAGTGTATTTAGTCTGGTCTCTGTCCACTATAAGTGTCTTTAGTCTGGTCTCTGTCTCTATAAGTGTCTTTAGTCAGGTCTCTGTCTCTATAAGTGTCTTTAGTCTGGTCTCTGTCCACTATAAGTGTCTTTAGTCTGGTCTCTGTCCACTATTAGTGTCTTTAGTCTGGTCTCTGTCTCTATAAGTGTCTTTAGTCTGGTCTCTGTCTCTATAAGGGTCTTTAGTCTGGTATCTGTCCACTATAAGTGTCTTTAGTCTGGTTTCTGTCTCTATAAGTGTCTTTAGTCAGGTCTCTGTCCACTATAAGTGTCTTTAGTCTGGTCTCTGTCTCTATAAGTGTCTTTAGACAGGTATCTGTCTCTATAAGTGTCTTTAGTCTGGTCTCTGTCTCTATAATTGTCTTTTGTCTGGTCTCTGTAAGTGTCTTTAGTCTGGTCTCTGTCTCTATAAGTGTCGTTAGTCTGGTCTCTGTCTGCTATAAGTGTCTTTAGTCTGGTCTCTGTCCACTATAAGTGTCTTTAGTCTGGTCTCTGTCTCAATAAGTGTCTTTAGTCTGGTCTCTGTCCACTATAAGTGTCTTTAGTCTGGTCTCTGTCCACTATAAGTGTCTTTAGTCTGGTCTCTGTCCACTATAAGTGTCTTTAGTCTGGTCTCTGTCCACTATAAGTGTCTTTAGTCAGGTCTCTGTCTCTATAAGTTTCTTTAGTCTGGTCTCTGTCTCTATAAGTGTCTTTAGTCAGGTCTCTGTCTCTATAAGTGTCTTTAGTCTGGTCTCTGTCCACTATAAGTGTCTTTAGTCAGATCTCTGTCTCTATAAGTTTATTTAGTCTGGTCTCTGTCTCTATAAGTGTCTTTAGTCTGGTCTCTGTCCACTATAAGTGTCTTTAGTCTGGTCTCTGTCTCTATAATTGTCTTTTGTCTGGACTCTGTAAGTGTCTTTAGTCTGGTCTCTGTCTCTATAAGTGTCTTTAGTCTGGTCTCTGTCCACTATAAGTGTCTTTAGTCAGGTCTCTGTCTCTATAAGTGTCTTTAGTCTGGTCTCTGTCTCTATAAGTGTCTTTAGTCTGGTATCTGTCCACTATAAGTGTCTTTAGTCTGGTCTCTGTCTCTATAAGTGTCTTTAGTCAGGTCTCTGTCCACTATAGGTGTCTTTAGTCTGGTCTCTGTCCACTATAGGTGTCTTTAGTCTGGTCTCTGTCTCTATAAGTGTCTTTAGACAGGTCTCTGTCTCTATAAGTGTCTTTAGTCTGGTCTCTGTCCACTATAAGTGTCTTTAGTCTGGTCTCTGTCCACTATAAGTGTCTTTAGTCTGGTCTCTGTCCACTATAAGTGTCTTTAGTCTGGTCTCTGTCCACTATAAGTGTCTTTAGTCTGGTCTCTGTCTCTATAAGTGTCTTTAGTCTGGTCTCTGTCCACTATAGGTGTCTTTAGTCAGGTCTCTGTCCACTATAAGTGTCTTTAGTCTGGTCTCTGTCCACTATAAGTGTCTTTAGTCTGGTCTCTGTCTCTATAATTGTCTTTAGTCTGGTCTCTGTCCACTATAAGTGTCTTTAGTCTGGTCTCTGTCCACTATAAGTGTCTTTAGTCTGGTCTCTATAATTGTCTTTTGTCTGGACTCTGTCTCTATAAGTGTCTTTAGTCTGGTCTCATCATATATAGGCAGTATATGAATGTTATTTTAATTTAACCAGGTAAGTTGACTGAGAACACGTTCTCATTTGCAGCAACGACCTGGGGAATAGTTACAGGGGAGAGGAGGAGGATGAATGAGCCAATTGTAAACTGGGGATTATTAGGTGACCGTGATGGTTTGAGGGCCAGATTGGGAATTTAGCCAGGACACCTGGGTTAACACCCCTACGATAAGTGCCATGTGATCTTTAATGACCTCAAAGAGTCAGGACACCGGGGTTAACACCCCTACGATAAGTGCCATGTGATCTTTAATGACCTCAGAGAGTCAGGACACCCGTTTAACGTCCCATCCGAAAGACGGCACCCTACACAGTGTCACTGCCCTGGGGCATTGGGATATTTATTTTAGACCAGAGGAAAGAGTGCCTCCTACTGGCCCTCCAACACCACTTCCAGCAGCATCTGGTCTCCCATCCAGGGACTGACCAGGACCGACCCTGCTTAGCTTCAGAAGCAAGCCAGCAGTGGGATGCAGGGTGGTATACTACTGGCATATATGAATATATTAATATTATAATCATATATAGACAGTATATGAATATTATAATCATATATAGACAGTATATGAATATTATAATCATATATAGACTATATATGAATATTATAATCTTATATAGACAGTATGTGAACAATATAATCATATCAAATCAAATCAAATCGAATGTTTTTTGTCACATACACATGGTTAGCACATGTTAATGCGAGTGTATATGAATATTATAATCATTTTAATCATATCTAGACAGTATATGACCTATAGAATCATATATAGACAGTATATGAACAATATAATCATATATAGACAGTATATGAACTATAGAATATATTGAATATTATAATCATATATAGACAGTATATGAACAATATAATCATATATAGACAGTATATGAATATTATAATCATATATAGACAGTATATGAACTATAGAATCATATATAATGACCTATAGAATCATATATAGACAGTATATGAATATTATAATGAATAGACAGTATATGAACTATTATATGAATCATATATAGACAGTATATGAACTATAGAATCATATATAGACAGTATATGAATATTATAATCATATATAGACAGTATATGAACTATAGAATCATATATAGACAGTATATGAATATTATAATCATATATAGACAGTATATGAACTATAGAATCATATATAGACAGTATATGAACTATAGAATCATATATAGACAGTATATGAATATTATAATCATATATAGACAGTATATGAACTATAGAATCATATATAGACAGTATATGACCTATAGAATCATATATAGACAGTATATGAATATTATAATCATATATAGACAGTATATGAACTATAGAATCATATATAGACAGTATATGACCTATAGAATCATATATAGACAGTATATGAATATTATAATCATATATAGACAGTATATGAACAATATAATCATATATAGACAGTATATGAATATTATAATCATATATAGACAGTATATGAACAATATAATCATATATAGACAGTATATGAATATTATAATCATATATAGACAGTATATGAATATTATAATCATATATAGACAGTATATGAATATAGAATCATATATAGACAGTATATGAACTATAGAATCATATATAGACAGTATATGAACAATATAATCATATATAGACAGTATATGAATATTATAATCATATATAGACAGTATATACAGGCATAC
>NC_088424.1:47787418-47842418 GCF_034236695.1 Oncorhynchus nerka | reverse complement strand
ATAACAGATTGATGACATAACAGATTGATGACATAACAGATTGATGACATAGCAGATTGATGACATAACAGATTGATGACATAGCAGATTGATGACATAGCAGATTGATGACATAGCAGATTGATGACATAGCAGATTGATGACATAATAGATTGATGACATAGCAGATTGATGACATAGCAGATTGATGACATAGCAGATTGATGACATAACAGTTTGATGACATAGCAGATTGATGACATAGCAGATTGATGACATAACAGATTGATGACATAACAGATTGATGACATAGCAGATTGATGACATAGCAGATTGATGACATAGCAGATTGATGACATAGCAGATTGATGACATAACAGATTGATGACATAGCAGATTGATGACATAGCAGATTGATGACACAGCAGATTGATGAACGTTTGTTCAGACATGTGTTCACGTGTCTGCTGTAGTGACTGACAACCTCTCTCCCTCCTCTCTGTCCAGTCTGACGGTGGAGGAACACATCCTGTTCTACTCCCTGCTGAAGGGCACCTCTCAGGCTGAGGCTCAACAGGCGGTCAATGTCATGCTGGAGGACCTGGGCCTGCCTCATAAGAGAGACGAGGAGGCACAGAACCTCTCAGGTGGGTCAGGCTGGGTGTGTGGGCTTGCCTCATAAGAAAGACAATGAACCTTTCAGGGGGGAGACGACGAGGCACAGGACCTCTCAGGGGGGAGACAACTAGTCACAGGACCTCTCAGGGAGGAGACAACGAGTCACAGGACCTCTCAGGGAGGAGACAACGAGGCACAGGACCTCTCAGGGAGGAGACAACGAGTCACAGGACCTCTCAGGGAGGAGACAACGAGTCACAGGACCTCTCAGGGAGGAGACAACGAGGCACAGGACCTCTCAGGGAGGAGACAACGAGTCACAGGACCTCTCAGGGAGGAGACAACGAGGCACAGGACCTCTCAGGGGGGAGACAACGAGTCACAGGACCTCTCAGGGGGAAGACAACGAGTCACAGGACCTCTCAGGGGGGAGACAACGAGGCACAGAACCTCAGGGGGAGACAACGAGACACAGGACCTCAGGGGGAGACAACGAGTCACAGAACCTCAGGGGGAGACAACGAGTCACAGAACCTCAGGGGGGAGACAACGAGACACAAGACCTCAGTTGGGAGACAACGAGTCACAGGACCTCAGGGGGAGACAACGAGTCACAGAACCTCAGGAGGGAGACAACGAGACACAGGACCTCAGTTGGGAGACAACGAGTCACAGGACCTCAGGGGGAGACAACGAGGCACAGAACCTCAGGGGGGAGACAACGAGTCACAGAACCTCAGGGGGAGACAACGAGTCACAGAACCTCAGGGGGGAGACAACGAGACACAGGACCTCAGGGGGAGACAACGAGTCACAGGACCTTAGGGGGAGACAACGAGGCACAGAACCTCAGGGGGGAGACAACGAGACACAGGACCCCTCAGGGGGGAGACAATGAGTCACAGGACCTCAGGGGGGAGACAACGAGACACAGAACCTCAGGGGGAGACAACGAGACACAGAACCTCAGGGGGAGACAACGAGACACAGGACCTCTCGTGGGGGAGACAACGAGTCACAGGACCCCTCAGGGGGGAGACAACGAGTCACAGAACCCCTCAGGGGGGAGACAACGAGTCACAGAACCTCAGGGGGGAGACAACGAGACACAGAACCTCAGGGGGAGATAACGAGACACAGGGCCTCTCAGGGGGAAGACAACGAGTCACAGGACCCCTCAGGGGGGAGACAACGAGTCACAGGACCTCAGGGGGGAGACAACGAGGCACAGGACCTCAGGGGGAGACAACGAGACACAGGACCTCAGGGGGAGACAACGAGGCACAGGACCTCAGGGGGAGACAACGAGGCACAGGACCTCAGGGGAGACAACGAGACACAGGACCTCAGGGGGAGACAACGAGGAACAGAACCTCAGGGGGGGAGACAACGAGACACAGGACCTCAGGGGGAGACAACGAGACACAGGACCTCAGGGGGAGACAACGAGTCACAGAACCTCAGGGGGGAGACAACGAGGCACAGAACCTCAGGGGGAGACAACGAGGCACAGAACCTCAGGGGGAGACAACGAGGCACAGAACCTCAGGGGGAAGACAACGAGGCACAGAACCTCAGGGGGGAGACAACGAGGCACAGAACCTCAGGGGGGAGACAACGAGGCACAGAACCTCAGGGGGAGACAACAAGGCACAGAACCTCAGGGGGAGACAACGAGGCACAGAACCTCAGGGGGGAGACAACGAGGCACAGAACCTCAGGGGGAGACAACGAGGCACAGAACCTCAGGGGGAGACAACGAGACACAGAACCTCAGGGGGAGACAACGAGACACAGGACCTCTCGTGGGGGAGACAACGAGACACAGGACCTCAGGGGGGAGACAACGAGTCACAGGACCTCAGGGGGAGACAACGAGTCACAGGACCTCAGGGGGGGAGACAACGAGTCACAGGACCTCAGGGGGGAGACAACGAGACACAGAACCTCAGAGGGGGAGACAACGAGACACAGGACCTCAGGGGGGAGACAACGAGACACATAACCTCAGGGGGGAGACAACGAGACACAGGACCTCAGGGGGGAGACAACGAGACACAGAACCTCAGGGGGAAGACAACGAGACACAGGACCTCAGGGGGGAGACAACGAGACACAGAACCTCATGGGGAGACAACGAGACACAGGACCCCTCAGGGGGGAGACAACGAGTCACAGGACCTCAGGGGGGAGACAACGAGGCACAGGACCCCTCAGGGGGAGACAACGAGTCACAGAACCTCACAGCACAGAACCTCAGGGGGAGGAGGCACAGAACCTCAGGGGGAGACACAGAACCTCAGGGGGAGACAACGAGACACAGGACCCCTCAGGGGGAGGGGCACAGACAGACGAGACACAGAACCTCAGGGGGAGACAACGAGACACAGGACCTCAGGGGGAGACAACGAGTCACAGGACCTCACAGGACCCCTCAGGGGGAGACAACGAGTCACAGAACCCCTCAGAGGGGGAGACAACGAGTCACAGAACCTCAGGGGGAGACAACGAGACACAGAACCTCAGGGGGAGACAACGAGACAGGACCTCAGGGGGAGAGGGCCTCTCAGGGGGAAGACAAGACAGGACCTCAGGGGGAGACAGGACCCCTCAGGGGGAGACAACGAGTCACAGGACCTCAGGGGGAGTCACAGAACCTCAGGGGGAGACAAGGCACAGGACCTCAGGGGGAGACAACGAGGACCTCAGGGGGAGACAACGAGGCACAGGACCTCAGGGGGAGACAACGAGGCACAGGACCTCAGGGGGAGACAACGAGGCACAGGACCTCTCAGGGGGAGACAACGAGGCACAGGACCTCAGGGGGAGACAACGAGACACAGGACCTCTCAGGGGGGGTCAGCCAGGTTCTCATGGAGACCTAAGGCATGAAACACACTTGTGAGCAGATACTGTTTCCAGGTCTTCCTTTTTTGTCTTTGTCGAACCTTTGCTGCTGCAAATGAGGACCTTCAGGGGGAGCCAGGGGACCCTAGACAACGAGACACAGGACCTTTCAGATGTTTGTGGAGTGTTGAAACCCTTGTGAGCAGATACTGTTTCCAGGTCTTCCTTTTTTGTCTTTGTCGAACCTTTGCTGCTGCAAATGAATTAGCCAGGGGCCCTAGCAACGTTTCAGATGTTGTAGTGTTTTACCCTACATGTTTATTGTGTTGCTGCAAATGAATTAGCCAGGGGCCCTAGCAACGTTTCAGATGTTGTAGTGTTTTACCCTACATGTTTATTGTGTTGCTGCAAATGAATTAGCCAGGGGCCCTAGCAACGTTTCAGATGTTGTAGTGTTTTACCCTACATGTTTATTGTGTTGCTGCAAATGAATTAGCCAGAGGCCCTAGCAACGTTTCAGATGCTGTAGTGTTTTACCCTACATGTTTATTGTGTTGCTGCAAATGAATTAGCCAGAGGCCCTAGCAACGTTTCAGATGCTGTAGTGTTTTACCCTACATGTTTATTGTGTTGCTGCAAATGAATTAGCCAGAGGCCCTAGCAACGTTTCAGATGCTGTAGTGTTTTACCCTACATGTTTATTGTGTTGCTGCAAATGAATTAGCCAGAGGCCCTAGCAACGTTTCAGATGCTGTAGTGTTTTACCCTACATGTTTATTGTGTTGCTGCAAATGAATTAGCCAGAGGCCCTAGCAACGTTTCAGATGTTGTAGTGTTTTACCCTACATGTTTATTGTGTTTCGCCTGAAATAACGTCCGTTCTCACTCTGTGCAGGGGGTATGCAGAGGAAGCTGTCTGTTGCCATGGCATTTGTTGGGGGGTCAAAGATTGTGATCCTGGATGAGCCCACGTCGGGGGTCGACCCTTACTCCAGACGGTCCATCTGGGACCTGCTACTCAAATACCGCACAGGTACCACCCCTAGCCACTACAGCTGGTTTAGACCTGGGAAACCGTGTTTCAGCACTTCTCTAGGAGTAATTCAGTGCCAGGCTGAAGAGAGAAACAGGCAGGTACTCAGGCTTTCAGGGACTGGTGTTTCCCATCCCTGCTCCTCCAAGCACTACAATCAACTCTCTCTAACCTTTGACCCCTGTCTTCCAGGGCGTGCAAGTGTCCCCGTCCACTCACCACATGGACGAGGCTGACCTGTTGAGTGACCTAGCTCCTAGTCCTGACCTCTGACCTCTAACCCCAGGTCGTACAGTGATCCTGTCCACTCACCACATGGACGAGGCTGACCTCTTGAGTGACCTAGCTCCTAGTCCTGACCTCTGAACTCTAACCTCTAACCCCAGGCCGTACAGTGATCCTGTCCACTCACCACATGAACGAGGCTGACCTGTTGAGTGACCTAGCTCCTAGTCCTGACCTCTGACCTCTAACCCCAGGTCGTACAGTGATCCTGTCCACTCACCACATGGACGAGGCTGACCTGTTGAGTGACCGTGTGGCCATCATCTCTAAGGGCCAGCTCCATTGCTGTGGCTCCCCCCTCTTCCTCAAGAACTGCTTCGGGGTGGGATTCTACCTCACCTTGGTCCGACGCATGAAGGACGTGAGGAAAAAAGAGGTGATACACTAGAATAGTATTCAACAGGAGATACACTAGAATAGTATTCAACAGGAGATACACTAGAGTACTATTCAAGAGGAGGAGATACACTAGAATAGTATTCAAGAGGAGGAGATACACTAGAGTAGTATTCAACAGGAGATACACTAGAATAGTATTCAACAGGAGATACACTAGAATAGTATTCAACAGGAGATACACTAGAATAGTATTCAACAGGAGGAGATACACTAGAATAGTATTCAACAGGAGATACACTAGAATAGTATTCAACAGGAGATACACTAGAATAGTATTCAACAGGAGATACACTAGAATAGTATTCAACAGGAGATACACTAGAATAGTATTCAACAGGAGGAGATACACTAGAATAGTATTCAACAGGAGATACACTAGAATAGTATTCAACAGGAGATACACTAGAATAGTATTCTACAGGAGATACACTAGAATAGTATTCAACAGGAGGAGATACACTAGAATGTTTTTTTTAACCTTTATTTTACTAGGCAAGTCAGTTAAGAACAAATTCTTATTTTCAATTAAGTTTTTTTTTAAAATGTTCAGGTATACCTTTCTCGAGCTCCTACACAGATCATACACGTAACGTTAGTTAGCGAGCGAGCCAGCCAGCCAGCTAACTTTAGCTATACACAGATCGTACACGTAACGTTAGTTAGCGAGCCAGCCAGCTAACATTAGCTATACACAGATCGTACACGTAACGTTAGTTAGCGAGCCAGCCACCTAACATTAGCTATACACAGATCATACACGTAACGTTAGCTAGCGAGCCAGCCAGGTAACATTAGCTATACACAGATCGTACATGTAACATTAGCTAGCGAGCCAGCCAGCTAACATTAGCTATACACAGATCGTAAACGTAACGTTAGCAAGCGAGCCAGCCAGCTAACATTAGCTATACACAGATCGTACATGTAACATTAACTAGCGAGCTAGCCAGCTAACATGAGCTATACACAGATCGTACACGTAACGTTAGATAGCGAGCCAGCCAGCTAACGTTAGATAGCTAGCTAAAAGTAGGACTTAACTTGAAATGAAAACAACTTTCTGACAAAATTAGAAACATATTATATCTGAAAATGTAGCTAGACTCTTACCTGTACACATGGATGAATGTTTCTTCCTCTGTCACGGCTGCCATGGTTGCCCTTCGTTTGAAGATGTAATCCGGAGACAGGTGTTTTATTCAACAGTCTTTCTACTTTCTCCACATTTGGAAATCATCTGCTTTGACCGGGCATTCCACTGATTTCAAAACTCGGTCAACTTCTTCCATGACAAAAGACACCGTTTCTTCGTTTCTTGTCATCTGAAGACTCTACGAAGTCTGGTTCAATTAAAATGTTCTTACCAAAATCAGGGATTTCCTCATCGTCTGATTCATTTTCCACCTCCATCGCAATTTTTTCCCAATAGCACTATTAAATATATATATATATTTTGGCCATTTAGCAGACGCTCTTGTCCAGAGCGACTTACAGTAGTGAGTGCATACATTCTCGTACTGGTCCTCCCGTGGGAATCGAACCCACAACCCTGCCGTCGCAAGCACCATGCTCTACCAACTGAACCTCACGGGACCACTTCAGGGTAGCAATGACGAGAGCAATAGCTAAACTTTTTCAGGTCTTTATATCTTTCAAAAAAAGCAGCAATCGACAGGATTATCCACACATACTTAGCAGCTCGTGTGATAGACAGAAGCACGCTACATGGCAGACCAATCCGAACTCATCTCTCGGCATGTCCAGCCCACTCATTATCTCAGCCAATCATGGCTTATGGGAAGGTTCCTGTATTTTTTCGTGGCTAAACCAACTAGGCTCGTTATTTAACCATTTCATTCGTATTTACAGACAACATACACGTTTTTGTTATTAGGGCACATGATAGTTCAGATGTTCCATAATGCATTTCTGCATTTTTTTATAAACAAAACCTCTCCTGTGAAATATGGACGTGCAACATACATCTAGTTTTTTGAAACGGAAAGTGTTTTAAACATGTTGTTGTTTCTTCTCTCTCTCTCTCTCTCTCTCTCTGTCTCTCTCTCTCTCTCTCTCTCTGTCTCTCTCTCTCTCTCTCTCTTTCTCTGTGCTTCTCTCTCTCTCGCTCTTTCTCTGTGCTTCTCTCTCTCTCTCTCGCTCTTTCTCTGTGCTTCTCTCTCTCTCTCTCGCTCTTTCTCTGTGCTTCTCTCTCTCTCTCTCTTTCCCTCTTTCTCTGTGCTTCTCTCTCTCTCTCTCTCTCTCTCGCTCTTTCCCTCTTTCTCTGTGCTTCTCTCTCTCTCTCTCTCTCTCTGTCTATCAGAATGAGTGTGACTGTGCCTCAGAGTGTTCCTGTACCTGTTCCACCTGCACCAAGGTGAAAGAGGAATCCCAGGGCCAGTCCCAGCAGCTGGAGAGAGCTCTGGATGGTGGGGAAGTGTGTGTGATCGTGTGTGTGTGTCTAGATACTCTAATCAACCATTAGTTCTGTAATATTCACTCCATGTCAACCCTCCGTCATCATCAATACGTCAATCAAACAATCTATCTATGTACAAAAACCTTTATCTTCTCCCAGGTGATGTGGACAACATCACCACGCTGATCCATCACCACGTCCCAGAAGCCAAGCTCATCGAGGCCATCGGCCAGGAGCTGACTTTCCTGCTGCCCAACAAGGGTTTCAAGCACCGGGCCTACGCCTCGCTCTTCAGAGAACTAGAGGAAACACTGGGAGACATGGGCCTCAGCAGCTTCGGCATCTCTGACACATCACTGGAGGAGGTGAGAATGGGGGTAGGGGAAGACAGGACTGGGGAGGAGGGGAATGTGGTAGGGGAGGTGAGACTTGGGGTAGGGGGAGATAGGACTGGAGAGGAGGGGAATGTGGTAGGGGAGGTGAGAATGGGGGTAGGGGGAGATAGGACTGGTGAGATAGGACTGGGGAGGAGGGGAATGTGGTAGGGGAGGTGAGAATGGGGGTAGGGGGAGATAGGACTGGGGAGGAGGGGAATGTGGTAGGGGAGGTGAGACTGGGGATAGGGGGACTGGGGAGGAGGGAATGTGGTAGGGGAGGTGAGAATGGGGGTAGGGGGACTGGGGAGGAGGGGAATGTGGTGGGGGAGGTGAGACTGGGGATAGGGGGACTGGGGAGGAGGGGAATGTGGTGGGGAGGTGAGACTGGGGATAGGGGGACTGGGGAGGAGGGGAATGTGGTAGGGGAGGTGAGAATGGGGGTAGGGGGACTGGGGAGGAGGGGAATGTGGTGGGGGAGGTGAGAATGGGGGTAGGGGGCTGGGGAGGAGGGGAATGTGGTGGGGAGGTGAGACTGGGGGTAGGGGGACTGGGGAGGAGGGGAATGTGGTAGGGGAGGTGAGACTTGGGGTAGGGGGACTGGGGAGGAGGGGAATGTGGTGGGGGAGGTGAGACTGGGGATAGGGGGACTGGGGAGGAGGGGAATGTGGTAGGGGAGGTGAGAATGGGGGTAGGGGGACTGGGGAGGAGGGGAATGTGGTGGGGGAGGTGAGAATGGGGGTAGGGGGCTGGGGAGGAGGGGAATGTGGTGGGGGAGGTGAGACTGGGGGTAGGGGGACTGGGGAGGAGGGAATGTGGTAGGGGAGGTGAGAATGGGGGTAGGGGGAGATAGGACTGGGGAGGAGGGGAATGTGGTAGGGGAGGTGAGAATGGGGGGGGGTAGGACTGGGGGGGGAATGTGGTAGGGGAGGTGAGAATGGGGGTAGGGGGAGATAGGACTGGGGAGGAGGGGAATGTGGTGGGGGAGGTGAGAATGGGGGTAGGGGGGCTGGGGAGGAGGGGAATGTGGTGGGGGAGGTGAGAATGGGGGTAGGGGGACTGTTTCTTTGTGGGCCCGGGTATGGTTCCCAATCAGAGGCAGCTGTCTATCTTTGTCTCTGATTGGGAATCATACTTAGGCAGCCTTTTTACCCCACCTGTGTTTGTGGGTAATTCTTTATTTTCTGTGAGTGTTTGTGTGCGCCACGGTTGCGTCATGTTCGGTTTCTGTGAAGGTTTCACTCCTATTAAAGATGTGGAACTACAAGCACCGCTGCGCCTTGGCTCATCTATGAGGGAGTTTGAAGACAGTGACAGTACATCCTGCGCAAAAAAAACAAGGCAGAGCAACTTTTTTTCAAGTCATCATTAGTCTCGTCATGCAGCCTTACAATGTATTAAACATCGAAACAAACAGCCCAACGTTTATAGAACACCTAAAGTGACATTAATAACTGTATATTAAGCATCTAGGAGGACCTATTTCTTTGTTAACAGCTCAACACAGAATAGCCACGTGTGCGTACTCCTTCAAATCGTTTGGTGAAAATGTCTATATTTTATTCAGCTTTGTTCAATTGTATTCTTCATACTATAAAATAATGCCACGGAATTCTCAGCAAATCTTGTCTGCTAAATGAACTAGTGTAGAACACAGCCATATGGCACAGCCAGATCAGGACCTAACGTAAGGATTGACTCAGAGGATGCTATTCTGTTCTTCTGAAATAGACTACATTTTCTTCATATCATGTTGCTTTAGACCTGTCTAAAATAAATCATGGATTTATTGTGATGGTGTAGACTATATTACATGGATTTAATAAATCATGGATTTATTTATTGTGATGGATGTAGAATATATTACATGGATTTATTTATTGAATATATTACATGGATTTATTGTGGAGGTGTAGAATATATTACATGGATTTATTGTGGAGGTGTAGAATATATTACATGGATTTATTGTGGTGTAGAATATATTACATGGATTTATTGTGGAGGTGTAGAATATATTACATGGATTTATTGTGGAGGTGTAGAATATATTACATGGATTTATTAGACTTTTTAAAATGTAGATCTGTAGGTCTTAATCAGTGGCTTGTAGACTGTGTGGGGAAGCCAGGATATACTAAATGTGTTTATATTAATTAACGGTAAATTACCATGAGACCGACCGTTATTCGCTTGACAATCACCGGCTGACGAAATGTCATGACCGCCACAGCCTTACCCGGGATCATGGTGAAACTTGGCACACATGGTCTGGGGTACAAGAGTAGGTGGCCTGTATTCTATTTGAACATTGGGTCCAAATGAATAGCTGATGTTTCTTCCTTCCAGATCTTTCTGAAGGTGACAGCAGATGGGGAAGAAGCAGCAGCTAATGCCAAAACTCCAGGTAACTGTCCCTACAGTCTACTGACTGTCCCTACAGTCTACTAACTGTCCCTACAGTCTACTAACTGTCCCTACAGTCTACTAACTGTCCCTACAGTCTACTAACTGTCCCTACAGTCTACTAACTGTCCCTACAGTCTACTAACTGTCCCTACAGTCTACTAACTGTCCCTACAGTCTACTAACTGTCCCTACAGTCTACTGACTGTCCCTACAGTCTACTAACTGTCCCTACAGTCTACTAACTGTCCCTACAGTCTACTAACTGTCCCTACAGTCTACTAACTGTCCCTACAGTCTACTAACTGTCCCTACAGTCTACTAACTGTCCCTACAGTCTACTGACTGTCCCTACAGTCTACTAACTGTCCCTACAGTCTACTAACTGTCCCTACAGTCTACTAACTGTCCCTACAGTCTACTGACTGTCCCTACAGTCTACTGACTGTCCCTACAGTCTACTAACTGTCCCTACAGTCTACTAACTGTCCCTACAGTCTACTAACTGTCCCTACAGTCTACTGACTGTCCCTACAGTCTACTAACTGTCCCTACAGTCTACTAACTGTCCCTACAGTCTACTAACTGTCCCTACAGTCTACTAACTGTCCCTACAGTCTACTAACTGTCCCTACAGTCTACTAACTGTCCCTACAGTCTACTGACTGTCCCTACAGTCTACTAACTGTCCCTACAGTCTACTAACTGTCCCTACAGTCTACTAACTGTCCCTACAGTCTACTAACTGTCCCTACAGTCTACTGACTCTCCCTACAGTCTACTGACCACACTCACTGTCCCTACAGTCTACTCATCTGTCCCTACAGTCTACTAACTGTCCCTACAGTCTACTAACTGTCCCTACAGTCTACTAACTGTCCCTACAGTCTACTAACTGTCCCTACAGTCTACTAACTGTCCCTACAGTCTACTGACTCTCCCTACAGTCTACTAACTGTCCCTACAGTCTACTAACTGTCCCTACAGTCTACTAACTGTCCCTACAGTCTACTGACCACACTCACTGTCCCTACAGTCTACTAACTGTCCCTACAGTCTACTAACTGTCCCTACAGTCTACTAACTGTCCCTACAGTCTACTAACTGTCCCTACAGTCTACTCACTGTCCCTACAGTCTACTAACTGTCCCTACAGTCTACTAACTGTCCCTACAGTCTACTAACTGTCCCTACAGTCTACTGACTCTCCCTACAGTCTACTGACTCTCCCTACAGTCTACTAACTGTCCCTACAGTCTACTAACTGTCCCTACAGTCTACTCCACTGTCCCTACAGTCTACTAACTGTCCCTACAGTCTACTGACCACACTCACTGTCCCTACAGTCTACTAACTGTCCCTACAGTCTACTAACTGTCCCTACAGTCTACTCACTGTCCCTACAGTCTACTAACTGTCCCTACAGTCTACTGACTCTCCCTACAGTCTACTGACCACACTCACTGTCCCTACAGTCTACTAACTGTCCCTACAGTCTACTAACTGTCCCTACAGTCTACTCCACTGTCCCTACAGTCTACTAACTGTCCCTACAGTCTACTAACTGTCCCTACAGTCTACTCCACTGTCCCTACAGTCTACTCACTGTCCCTACAGTCTACTCCACTGTCCCTACAGTCTACTAACTGTCCCTACAGTCTACTAACTGTCCCTACAGTCTACTAACTGTCCCTACAGTCTACTAAATGTCCCTACAGTCTACTAACTGTCCCTACAGTCTACTAACTGTCCCTACAGTCTACTAACTGTCCCTACAGTCTACTAACTGTCCCTACAGTCTACTGACTCTCCCTACAGTCTACTAACTGTCCCTACAGTCTACTAACTGTCCCTACAGTCTACTAACTGTCCCTACAGTCTACTGACCACACTCACTGTCCCTACAGTCTACTAACTGTCCCTACAGTCTACTAACTGTCCCTACAGTCTACTAACTGTCCCTACAGTCTACTAACTGTCCCTACAGTCTACTGACTGTCCCTACAGTCTACTGACTCTCCCTACAGTCTACTGACTCTCCCTACAGTCTACTAACTGTCCCTACAGTCTACTAACTGTCCCTACAGTCTACTCCACTGTCCCTACAGTCTACTAACTGTCCCTACAGTCTACTGACCACACTCACTGTCCCTACAGTCTACTAACTGTCCCTACAGTCTACTAACTGTCCCTACAGTCTACTCACTGTCCCTACAGTCTACTAACTGTCCCTACAGTCTACTGACTCTCCCTACAGTCTACTGACCACACTCACTGTCCCTACAGTCTACTAACTGTCCCTACAGTCTACTAACTGTCCCTACAGTCTACTCCACTGTCCCTACAGTCTACTAACTGTCCCTACAGTCTACTAACTGTCCCTACAGTCTACTCCACTGTCCCTACAGTCTACTCACTGTCCCTACAGTCTACTCCACTGTCCCTACAGTCTACTAACTGTCCCTACAGTCTACTAACTGTCCCTACAGTCTACTAACTGTCCCTACAGTCTACTGACTCTCCCTACAGTCTACTGACTCTCCCTACAGTCTACTGACCACACTCACTGTCCCTACAGTCTACTAACTGTCCCTACAGTCTACTAACTGTCCCTACAGTCTACTAACTGTCCCTACAGTCTACTAACTGTCCCTACAGTCTACTGACTCTCCCTACAGTCTACTGACCACACTCACTGTCCCTACAGTCTACTCCACTGTCCCTACAGTCTACTCCACTGTCCCTACAGTCTTCTCCACTGTCCCTACAGTCTAATCACTGTCCCTACAGTCTACTCCACTGTCCCTACAGTCTACTCACTGTCCCTACAGTCTACTCCACTGTCCCTACAGTCTACTCCACTGTCCCTACAGTCTACTCCACTGTCCCTACAGTCTTCTCCACTGTCCCTACAGTCTACTCACTGTCCCTACAGTCTACTCCACTGTCCCTACAGTCTACTCCACTGTCTCTACAGTCTACTCCTCTCCTATTGACCACACTCACTGTCCCTACAGTCTACTCACTGTCCCTACAGTCTACTCACTGTCCCTACAGTCTACTCCTCTCCTATTCACCACACTCACTGTCCCTACAGTCTACTCCTCTGTCTCTACAGTTTACTCCACTGTCCCTACAGTCTTCTCCACTGTCCCTACAGTCTACTAACTGTCCCTACAGTCTACTCCACTGTCCCTACAGTCTACTCCACTGTCCCTACAGTCTTCTCCACTGTCCCTACAGTCTTCTCCACTGTCCCTACAGTCTTCTCCACTGTCCCTACAGTCTTCTCCTCTCCAATTTACTTCCTACCTTCTTTTTCCAACTTATGAATGTTCCTTTTGTAAGTAGTTTCTGTTGTGTTGTTGACGATGACGTTGTTGTTGTGAAGTGTCTTGGTGTTGTGTTGTGAGGTGTTTTTGATGTCTTGTGCTGTGAACTGTGGACCCACCCTACCATAGAACAGTGGATGTTGCTGAAGAGAACCAAAAGCTGCAGTAAAGTTGGTGTGGAGGAGGGTGAACCTGAAGGTTAGATTCCGCCACTAAGCCTGCCTGTTTTCACACCAGGCGCTTGCCTAGAGACATTTAAATGGTTGGTGCCTTTAGTCTGGCAAGACAAGACTCAAAGTATCACTTTGGCTAAGCATGTAAGTCAGACCAAGCGAGACTATCTTTCCTGAAATCCTAAGCTAATGCTTTAGCTCAGCAAGCTAACACAGTTTGAGGAACCCTATGCCTAAACCTTAACCTTTGAACCTGCCGGGCAAATATATCCACTTCCCAATGACTGTCTTCTCCTACTTTACACAGAGGCTAACGGTCTGAAGCAGGCCAACGGTGGGGGTAACCATGACGACGACAGCGCTGGGAAAGGGTCGAGTCAGGTCAAAGGAGCCAATCTGGTCATGAAGCAGTTTCTGGCCCTGCTGGTCAAGAGGTTTCACCATGCTACCAGATCATACAAAGACTTCCTCGCACAGGTTTTGGACTACAACTAGATAGAGGGATGGTGGGGGGTGGGGTGGTGGTGGGTGGGATGGAGGGGGTGGGGGGAGGGGGTGGGGGGTGGGGTGGTGGTGGGTGGGATGGAGGGAGGGTGGGGGGTGGGGTGGTGGTGGGTGGGATGGAGGGATGGTGGGGGGGTGGGGTGGTGGTGGGTGGGATGGAGGGAGGGTGGGGGGTGGGGTGGTGGGTGGGATGGAGGGAGGGGTGGGATGGGTGGTGGGTGGGATGGAGGGAGGGAGGGATGGAGGGGGGGTGGGATGGAGGGAGGGAGGGATGGAGGGGGGTGGGATGGGTGGTGGGTGGGAGGGATGGAGGGGGTGGGATGGGTGGTGGGTGGGAGGGATGTTGGGGTGGAGGGATGTTGGGATGGAGGGATGTTGGGATGGAGGGATGTTGGGATGGAGGGATGTTGGGATGGTGGGGTGGTGGGGTGGAGGGATGTTGGGAGGGTGGGAGGGTGGGTGGGAGAGTGGGAGGGTGGGAGGGTGAGAGGGTGTGATGGGTGGTTGGAGGGAGGGAGGGATGGTGGAATGGTGGGAGGGTGGGATGGTGGGAGGGTGGGAGGGTGTGATGGGTGGTTGGAGGGAGGGAGGGATGGTGGAATGGTGGGAGGGTGGGATGGCGGGAGAGTGGGAGGGTGGGATGGTGGGAGAGTGGGAGGGTGGGAGGGATGGATAAAATATAAAGCACTTCCTGGCCCTGCTGGTCAGGGGCTAGGGGCTAGGGGCTAGGGGATGGTTTGGGATTCAGAGTTAGAATATTATACCAGGTCAGGTCACATAGGGTCAGAGTAAAACTGGGATGGTATCCCTTTGAGTAACAGTGTGAATGGTTTCATGTCCCCAGATCGTCCTGCCTGCTAGCTTCGTCCTGATAGCCCTGATCTTCACCATGATCGTGCCTCCGTTCGGAGAGTACCCCCCCCTCATCCTCACTCCCTGGATGTATGGAAAGCAGTTAACGTTCTTCAGGTTAGTCTTTCGAGGTTTGGAGAATGATATACAGGCAACTCTAACCAGTAGGTCATGACCCTGGTCTTCCTGTTCTCATCACATTATATTAGGTACCTAACCAGTAGGTCATGACCCTGGTCGTCCTGTTCTCATCACATTATATTAGGTGTCTAACCAGGAGGTCATGACCCTGTTCTCCCTGTTCTCATCACATTATATTAGGTATCTAACCAGTAGGTCATGACCCTGGTCATCCTGTTCTCATCACATTATATTAGGTATCTGACCAGTAGGTCATGACCCTGGTCTTCCTGTTCTCATCACATTATATTAGGTATCTAACCAGGAGGTCATGACCCTGGTCTTCCTGTTCTCATCACTTTATATTAGGTATCTAACCAGCAGGTCATGACCCTGATCATCCTGTTCTCATCACTTTATATTAGGTATCTAACCAGGAGGTCATGACCCTGGTCTTCCTGTTCTCATCACATTATATTAGGTACCTAACCAGTAGGTCATGACCCTGGTCTTCCTGTTCTCATCACATTATATTAGGTACCTAACCAGTAGGTCATGACCCTGGTCGTCCTGTTCTCATGACATTATATTAAGTATCTAACCAGTAGGTCATGACCCTGGTCTTCCTGTTCTCATCACATTATATTAGGTATCTAACCAGGAGGTCATGACCCTGGTCTTCAACCTGTTCTTCTTCTCTTTCTTCCTCCGTTTCTCAGTAACGAGCGACTGGAAAACCTCCAGATGAGACATTTCACCAAGGTGTTGCTGAACCCCCCTGGCCTTGGCACTCGCTGTATGGCAGGAAGCCCTCTACAGTGAGTACCAGCCGCTCTAGGTTGAAGACTGTGTTTTGACTAATATTCTGACATCTCCCTCTACTCTACTAACTATAAATCACCAAGTTCTCTGATACTGTATTGTGTGTGTGTGTGCTTTGTCCATACAGAAACCTGCCCTGTGAGAATGAGACATTGGCCTGGGAGACACCTGCGGTTTCTTCAATAGCCAATAACATCCTGCAGAGCCCTGAGTGGCACCCGCTAAACCCCTCCCCTTCCTGCCAGTGCAGCACCAATAAGAAGCTGACTATGTTACCCATCTGTCCAATCGGAGCTGGGGGGTTGCCCCCTATGCAGGTCAGTATACTGACTGTTCTCTGTGTCTACTGGATGTTTCTTATATGTTACAGCAGTAACCTGTCCTCCAGTAACCTGTCCTCCAGTAACCTGTCCTTTAGTAACCTGTCCTCCAGTAACCTGTCCTCAGTAACCTGTCCTCAGTAACCTGTCCCCAGTAACCTGTGCTCCAGTAACCTGTCATCCAGTAACCTGTCCTCCAGTAACCTGTCCTTTAGTAACCTGTCCTCCAGTAACCTGTCCTCAGTAACCTGTCCTCAGTAACCTGTCCTTTAGTAACCTGTCCTCCAGCAGCCTGTCCTTTAGTAACCTGTCCTCCAGTAACCTGTCCTCCAGTAACCAGTCCTCCAGTAACCTGTCCTCAGTAACCTGTCCTCAGTAACCTGTCCTCCAGTAACTTGTCCTCAGTAACCTGTCCTCAGTAACCTGTCCTCCTGTAACCTGTCCTCCAGTACCCCTAGCCAGTACTAACCAGTCCTCCAGTACCCCTAGCCAGTCCTAACCACTCCTCCAGTACCCCTAGCCAGTCCTAACCACTCCTCCAGTACCCCTACTCCTCCAGTACCCCTAGCCAGTCCTAACCACTCCTCCAGTACCCCTAGCCAGTCCTAACCAGTCCTCCAGTACCCCTAGCCAGTCCTAACCACTCCTCCAGTACCCCTAGCCAGTCCTAACCTGTCCTCCAGTACCCCTAGCCAGTCCTAACCAGTCCTCCAGTACCCCTAGCCAGTCCTAACCAGTCCTCCAGTACCCCTAGCCAGTCCTAAACAGTCCTCCAGTACCCCTAGCCAGTCCTAACCACTCCTCCAGTACCCCTAGCCAGTCCTAACCACTCCTCCAGTACCCCTAGCCAGTCCTAACCAGTCCTCCAGTACCCCTAGCCAGTCCTAACCAGTCCTCCAGTACCCCTAGCCAGTCCTAACCACTTCTCCAGTACCCCTAGCCAGTCCTAACCAGTCCTCCAGTACCCCTCCAGTACCCTAGCCAGTCCTAACCAGTCCTCCAGTACCCTAGCCACTAACCAGTCCTCCAGTACCCCTAGCCACCACTTCTCCAGTACCCCTAGCCAGTCCTAACCACTCCTCCAGTACCCCTAGCCAGTCCTAACCAGTCCTCCAGTACCCCTAGCCAGTCCTAACCACTCCTCCAGTATCCCTAGCCAGTCCTAACCACTTCTCCAGTACCCCTAGCCAGTCCTAACCAGTCCTCCAGTACCCCTAGCCAGTCCTAACCACTCCTCCAGTACCCCTCCAGTCCTAACCCCTCCAGCCAGCCAGTCCTAACCACTCCTCCAGTATAGCCAGCTAACCACTCCTCCAGTCCTAACCACTCCTCCAGTACCCCTAGCCAGTCCTAACCAGTCCTCCAGTACCCCTAGCCAGTCCTAACCAGTCCTCCAGTACCCCCTAGCCAGTCCTAACCACTCCTCCAGTACCCCTAGCCAGTCCTAACCACTCCTCCTCCCTCCAGTACTCCTCCAGTATCCCCTAGCCAGTCCTAACCAGTCCTCCAGTATCCCTAGCCAGTCCTAACCACTCCTCCAGTATCCCTAGCCAGTCCTAACCAGTCCTCCAGTATCCCTAGCCAGTCCTAACCACTCCTCCAGTATCCCTAGCCAGTCCTAACCACTCCTCCAGTATCCCTAGCCAGTCCTAACCACTCCTCCAGTACCCCTAGCCAGTCCTAACCAGTCCTAACCAGTCCTAACCACTCCTCCAGTATCCCTAGCCAGTCCTAACCAGTCCTCCTCCTCCAGTATCCCTAGCCAGTCCTAACCACTCCTCCAGTATCCCTAGCCAGTCCTAACCCAGTATCCCTAACCAGTCCTAGCCAGTAACCACTCCTCCAGTAGCCAGTCCTAACCACTCCTCCAGTATCCCTAGCCAGTCCTAACCACTCCTCCAGTACCCTAGCCAGTCCTAACCACTCCTCCAGTCCCTAGCCAGTCCTAACCACTCCTCCAGTATCCCTAGCCAGTCCTAACCACTCCTCCAGTATCCCTAGCCAGTCCTAACCACTCCTCCAGTACCCCTAGCCAGTCCTAACCACTCCTCCAGTATCCCTAGCCAGTCCTAACCACTCCTCCAGTATCCCTAGCCAGTCCTAACCACTCCTCCAGTATCCCTAGCCAGTCCTAACCACTCCTCCAGTACCCCTAGCCAGTCCTAACCACTCCTCCAGTACCCCTAGCCAGTCCTAACCAGTCCTCCAGTATCCCTAGCCAGTCCTAACCAGTCCTCCAGTACCCCTAGCCAGTCCTAACCACTCCTCCAGTACCCCTAGCCAGTCCTAACCACTCCTCCAGTATCCCTAGCCAGTCCTAACCACTCCTCCAGTACCCCTAGCCAGTCCTAACCACTCCTCCAGTACCGTTTTAATGTACCCAATGTGATGGTATATGTTGTGTGTGATGTATTTGCAGAGGAAAGAGGCTACGGGAGATATACTACTGGACCTGACTGATAGAAACATTACAGACTACCTGGTTAAAACCTACCCCAGCCTCATCAGACAAAGGTAAGGGGCCCAATACATCGCCAACTGTGATCATCGTCATAGACGTGTGTTATATGTATCAGACAGGTGTGGTAGAGTTACAGTCATCCATGTCAAACATCAGAAGTCCACTGATTATATGTCAATCTGTTACAGTTGTTGTGACGTTGTATTGATTATTGATGTGACGACTGCTGCTCATCGAATGATTAACCTCTCTGAGATATGTGGGACGCTAGCGCCAACAGCTAGTGGTAGTGGAGGGTGCCAAATTCAAAACAACAAAAATCTCATAATTAAAATTCCTCAAGCATACAAGTATCTTACACCATTTTAAAGATAAAATTCTCGTTAATCCAGCCACAGTATTTGATTTAAAAAATGCTTTACAGCGAAAGCACCACAAATGATTGTTAGGTCACCACCAAGTCACAGAAAAACCAGCCATTTTTCCAGCCAAAGAGAGGAGTCACAAAAAGCACAAATAGACATAAAATTAATCACTAACCTTTGATGATCTTCATCAGATGACACTCATAGGACTTCATGTTACACAATACATGTACAGTGCCTTGCGAAAGTATTCGGCCCCCTTGAACTTTGCGACCTTTTGCCACATTTCAGGCTTCAAACATAAAGATATAAAACTACATTAAAAAAATACAGTTTTATATCTTTATGTTTGAAGCCTGAAATGTGGCAAAAGGTCGCAAAGTTCAAGGGGGCCGAATACTTTCGCAAGGCACTGTATGTTTTGTTCGCTAAAGTGCACATTTATATAAAAAAATCTAATTTTACATTGGCGCGTTACGTTCAGTAGTTCTAAAACATGCATTGATTTTGAAAATTTGCAGAGAGCCACATCAAGTTACAGAAATACTCATCATAAATATTGATGAAAATTCAAGTGTTACACAAATTAGAATTACTTATCCTTAATGCAACCGCTGTGTCAGATTTTTAAAAACTTTATGGAAAGAGCAAACCATGCAATAATCTGAGTACAGCCTTTCGACAACAAAGCAGCCAAAAAGATACCCGTCATATTGGGAAGTCAACATGCACTCCCAGGAATCCCAGTTCCACTTTTGATAATGTCCATCATTTATGTCCAAATAGCCTCTTTTGTTAGGGCGTTTGGTAAACAAATCCAAACGCATGTTCAGGTCCAGCCGAACGTCAGACGAAAAGTTCCAAAAGTTATATTACAGGTCGTAGAAACATGCCAAACTAAGTATAGAATCAATCTTTAGGATATTTTTTACATAAATCTTCAATAATGTTACAACCGGAGAATTCCATCGTCTGTAGAAAAGCAATGGAACGAGAGTTAACTTCCCTCGTGACCGAGCGTCATGAGCCCAAGGCACTCTGCCAGACCACTGACTCAAACAGCTCACATGAGCCCCTCCTTTATAGTAGAATCCTCAAACAAGTTTCTAAAGACGGTTGACATCTAGTGGAAGCCTTAGGAAGTGCATCATAACCAATATCCCACTGTATCTACAATAGGGGCTGAGTTTTAAAAAAACTACAAGCCTCAGATTTCTCACTCCCTGGTTGGATTTTTCTCAGGTTTTCGCCTGCCATATGAGTTCTGTTATACTCACAGACATCATTCAAACAGTTTTAGAAACTTCACAGTGTTTTCTATCCAATACTACTAATAATAGTACACTGATTATAATAATATGCATATATTAGCATCTGGGACAGAGTTGCAGGCATTTTACTCTGGGCACCTTATTCATCCAAGCTACTCAATACTGCCCCCATTTCACCAATAAGTTAATGGTTTATAATTATGTGATTAAATGAATCAGTTAATTATTAACTCCTTAACCGGGGGCACCTTGGGAAAATTTGGCTTTATTGAGTTTCTATTTCCCAAATTAACTCAAAGAATATCAGTTTTACAACACTCTAATTAATCAATTTCCTCTACAGTCTCATTCTGAGCGTCGCATAATTTTGGAATCTGCACAAACCGAGTCTCACTAAATAAGTCTGTATCACACCAAATGAGTTGATTATTTATTTGCTAACAAGATAAAATGCTAATATAAGATACACAAACACACAGTCTAGGCAATTGATTAGAACTTAGTACGATGAACAGGTCCCTAGCGGACCAACACAATATGACACGTGTTACACAAAATGGAGATTTAAAAAGAGAGAGAAAGAGAGAGAGTACACGAGAGAAAAACACACTTGGGTGCATTTGTCAGCTATGCTTATTTTAACCCTAAACTTGCACCGAACTGCCGGTCTTATGGGTCAGAATATAATGGTGTAAATAAGTGTTGAAGGTCTCCGACAGGGGTGTCTCTGTGTGGAACGAATTCCCACTTCTCTGAAGACAGTCCGTCTTTGGTTACCGGGTGTAACTCAGTTCTCCTCACGATGTCAGTGTCCTTTCTCTTAGTGGTCTGTTTCTCCTCACGATATCAGTGTTCTTTCTCTTAGTGGTCTGTTTCTCCTCACGATATCAGTGTCCTTTCTCTTAGTGGTCTGTTTCTCCTCACGATGTCAGTGTCCTTTCTCTTAGTGGTCTGTTTCTCCTCACGATGTCAGTGTCCTTTCTCTTAGTGGTCTGTTTCTCCTCACGATGTCAGTGTCCTTTCTCTTAGTGGTCTGTTTCCTCGTCCTCGCTCTGAAAAGGAGGTTTTCTGAGGAGGGCTAAATCAGCCGTGTGGATGGTTCCAGCGTGGGAAGGAAAACAGTGTAGACACACGATTCCTTGGAGAGTGGTGACCGGGTGGTCCTGCTTGAATTCACCACCTTTAGATACAGCTACTCGTCCGTAGCATAGGTTGTTAAAAGGTTCCTTTTGTCTTCTTCAACTTCGTGTTGCGTTTTGGGTTTTCTGACCACTCAGACCTTGGCTGCTCAGGGTCACTTAGTCTAGTATGTAAATTTTTAACTCACGTGTTTATACCCTCGGTTTATACCCTCGGGTCAGTAATGGGCGTTTCCACCTTTAGGGCAGTTCTCTGGGCGTAACTAGTTACGAAGGCAGGAGGTCTGGATTTGACTCAGATCCAATTTAGACAACTAACTTCACATTTCATCTTTACAAAAACATTCTCTTTGATCTGGACATTTTCTACACAACGTACAGTATGCAAACATCAAGTACATGTTAGGAAAACTCTTAAAGTTACAATGTTTTCGTTATAACGTCATAACTTTAATTTTTAATAACATAACAAAAACAACATTCATTTTTCATCTATCTTCATTACCACCATTGTGGCTGACGAAACCTGTCCTAAAGTCCATTAATTGCATGTTAATGTTCTGAGGCCGGTTCTCCATAGTGAGAGGACAAAGGATTTTGTCTGCTGCCTTAGATTTACAATGGACGTGAGGTGTCATAAACCACCCCCCCCCATCTCCTTACCTCTCCATCGCTTCCCCTCTGCTGGGTGTGAGAGATCTCTCTGTAGGATTGTTACCACGGTAACCTGACCCGAGCAGGCCAGTCGAGACACAGTCATCCATGTCAAACAGCAGAAGTCATCTGATTATATGTTAATGTGTTAATGTGTTATTTGTTTTCCATTTCCAGTTTGAAGAGCAAATATTGGGTGAATGAACAAAGGTATGCTTTTATTTATTTTCTAAACATACCTCATAGCAAACTAAATATCAGTTTAAGTTTAGCTTATTTGTCATACACTGTTTCACCCTCTAGTAGAAATTATGATTCTTGTCTCACGGGATTTTGTGTAATATGTTTGTTTGGAGGCCTGTCTGTTGGAGGCCTGTCTGTTGGAGGCCTGTCTGTTGGAGGCCTGTCTGTTGGAGGCCTGTCTGTTGGAGGCCTGTCTGTTGGAGGCCTGTCTGTTGGAGTCCTGTCTATTGGAGGCCTGTCTGTTGGAGGCCTGTCTGTTGGAGGGGTTGTCTGTTGGAGGCCTGTCTGTTGGAGGGGTTGTCTGTTGGAGGCCTGTCTGTTGGAGGCCTGTCTGTTGGAGGCCTGCCTGTTGGAGGCCTGTCTGTTGGAGGCCTGTCTGTATGAGGCCAGTCTGTTGGAGGCTTGTCTGTTGGAGGCCTGTCTGTTGGAGGCCTGTCTGTTGGAGGCCTGTCTGTTGGACTCTTGTCTGTTGGAGGCCTGTCTGTTGGAGTGTTGTCTGTTGGAGGCTTGTCTGTTGGAGGCTTGTCTGTTGGAGGCCTGTCTGTTGGAGGCCTGCCTGTTGGAGGCCTGTCTGTTGGAGGCCTGTCTGTATGAGGCCAGTCTGTTGGAGGCCTGTCTGTTGGAGGCTTGTCTGTTGGAGGCTTGTCTGTTGGAGGCCTGTCTGTTGGAGGCCTGTCTGTTGGAGGCTTGTCTGTTGGAGGCCTGTCTGTTGGAGGCTTGTCTGTTGGGTGTTGTCTGTTGGAGTGTTGTCTGTTGGAGGCCTGTCTGTTGGAGGCCTGTCTGTTGGAGGCCTGTCTGTTGGAGGCCTGTCTGTTGGAGGCCTGTCTGTTGGAGGCCTGTCTGTTGGAGGCCTGTCTGTTGGAGGCTTGTCTGTTGGAGGCCTGTCTGTTGGAGGCCTGTCTGTTGGAGGCCTGTCTGTTGGAGGCCTGTCTGTTGGAGGCCTGTCTGTTGGAGTGTTGTCTGTTGGGTGTTGTCTGTTGGAGGCTTGTCTGTTGGAGGCCTGTCTGTTGGAGGCCTGTCTGTTGGAGGCCTGTCTGTTGGAGTGTTGTCTGTTGGGTGTTGTCTGTTGGGTGTTGTCTGTTGGAGGCCTGTCTGTTGGAGGCCTGTCTGTTGGAGTGTTGTCTGTTGGAGGGCCTGTCTTTTGGAGGCCTGTCTGTTGGAGGCCTGTCTGTTGGAGGCCTGTCTGTTGGAGGGGTTGTCTGTTGGAGGCCTGTCTGTTGGAGGCCTGTCTGTTGGAGGCCTGCCTGTTGGAGGCCTGTCTGTATGAGGCCAGTCTGTTGGAGGGGTTGTCTGTTGGAGGCCTGTCTGTTGGAGGCCTGTCTGTTGGAGGCTTGTCTGTTGGAGGCCTGTCTGTTGGAGGGGTTGTCTGTTGGAGGCCTGTCTGTTGGAGGCCTGTCTGTTGGAGTCCTGTCTATTGGAGGCCTGTCTGTTGGAGGCCTGTCTGTTGGAGTGTTGTCTGTTGGAGGCCTGTCTGTTGGAGGGGTTGTCTGTTGGAGGCCTGTCTGTTGGAGGCCTGTCTGTTGGAGTCCTGTCTATTGGAGGCCTGTCTGTTGGAGGCTTGTCTATTGGAGGCCTGTCTGTTGGAGGCCTGTCTGTTGGAGTGTTGTCTGTTGGAGTGTTGTCTGTTGGAGGGGTTGTCTGTTGGAGGGGTTGTCTGTTGGAGTGTTGTCTGTTGGGTGTTGTCTGTTGGAGTCCTGTCTGTTGGAGTTCTGTCTATTGGAGTCCTGTCTATTGGAGGCCTGTCTGTTGGAGGCCTGTCTGTTGGGTGTTGTCTGTTGGAGGCTTGTCTGTTGGAGGCCTGTCTGTTGGAGTGTTGTCTGTTGGAGGGCCTGTCTTTGGAGGCCTGTCTGTTGGAGGCCTGTCTGTTGGAGGCCTGTCTGTTGGAGGGTTGTCTGTTGGAGGCCTGTCTGTTGGAGGCCTGTCTGTTGGAGGCCTGTCTGTTGGAGTCCTGTCTATTGGAGGCCTGTCTGTTGGAGTGTTGTCTGTTGGAGTGTTGTCTGTTGGAGTGTTGTCTGTTGGAGTGTTGTCTGTTGGAGTGTTGTCTGTTGGAGGCCTGTCTGTTGGAGGCCTGTCTGTTGGAGTGTTGTCTGTTGGAGGGGTTGTCTGTTGGAGGCCTGTCTATTGGAGGCCTGTCTGTTGGAGGCCTGTCTGTTGGAGTGTTGTCTGTTGGAGGGGTTGTCTGTTGGAGTCCTGTCTATTGGAGGCCTGTCTGTTGGAGTGTTGTCTGTTGGAGTGTTGTCTGTTGGAGTGTTGTCTGTTGGAGGCCTGTCTGTTGGAGTCCTGTCTGTTGGAGTGTTGTCTGTATGACTGTGTCGTTGATCCTCAGGTATGGAGGCCTGTCTGTTGGAGGTCAGCTGCCCATACTGGAAGTCAGCCCTAAACAGATCCAGGATACCCTCTCTCAACTGATGAAGATGCTCAACGTCACTGGGGTATTGATCACTACATACCTGGCCTAGTGGGTCAGGGCTCTGGAGCACAGGAGGCTGGTGGCACCTTCATTTGGGAGAACGGGCTCATAGTAATGTCTGGAATGGAATTAAAGGAATGGTATCAAACACATCTTCCATGCCATTCAATCCATTCCAGACATTATTATGAGCTGTCCTCCCTTTCACCAGCCTCCTGGGCTGGGGGCTGGAGCGTGTAGTAGTAGTGGTAGGAATTAAGTGAGTGTGATTTACAGTTGGCTCAGTTACACAATATTGTTTTTAATAATTCCGGCAGGGTCCCTACACAAAACAATCGCTGCAGGAGATCGGACCTTTCCTCAGATACATGGAAAGTGAATACAATGTCAAAGTAAGTTAGTTACAGGCTGTCATATACCTCTGAATCACGGTATGATATTATCATGTTACCTGAGACATTATATTGAAAAACATTATATTATTTGTATTTAAATGTTTTATTTCTATTTGTTTTGGTACGTACACTACCGTTCAAAAGTTTGGGATCACTTGGAATTTTTTTGAAAGAAAAGCTTTTTTTTTTGTCCAATAAAATAACATCAAATTGATCAGAAATACAGTGTAGGAATTGTTAGTGTTTTGCATGTGCTCTTTAATGAAGCTGCCAGTTGAGGACTTGTGAGGTGTCTGTTTCTCAAACTAGATACTCTAATGTACTTGTCCTCTTGCTCAGTTGTGCACCGGGGCCTCCCACTCCTCTTTCTATTCTGGTTAGAGCCAGTTTGCTCTGTTCTGTGAAGGGAGTAGTACACAGCGTTGTACGAGATCTTCACTTTCTTGGCAATTTCTCGCATGGAATAGCCTTCATTTCTCAGAACAAGAATAGACTGACGAGTTTCAGAATACAGTTCTTTGTTTCTGTCCATTTTGAGCCTGTAATCGAACCCACAAATGTTGATGCTCCAGATCCTCAACTAGTCTAAAGAAGGCCAGGTTTATTGCTTCTTTATTCAGGACAACAGTTTTCAGCTGTGCTAACATAATTACAGAAGTGTTTTCTAATGATCAATTAACCTTTTAAAATGATAAACTTGGATTAGCTAACACAACGTGCCATTGGAACACAGGAGTGATGGTTGCTGATAATGGGCCTCTGTACACCTATGTAGATATTGCATTAAAAAGCAACCGTTTCCAGCTACAATAGTCATTTATAACATTAACAATGTCTACACTGTATTTCTGATCAATTTGATGTTAATTTAATGGACAAAAAAATGTGCTTTTCTTTCAAAAACAAGGACATTTCTAAATGACCCCAAACTTTTGAACGGTAGTGTATATTACTCCATATTTCAGATTATAACAACAAAAAAACATCATAAATTGAATGTACCTCTAATCCCATCCAGGAAATCATTTTTTGTTTACAAAATGAGTTGTATATTGAACACACCTCTGCTCCCCAAACCAGGTCTGGTACAACAACAAAGGCTGGCACGCCATGGTGGCCTTCATGAATGTGGCCAACAACGCCATTCTCAGGGCCCACCTGCCTCGTAACGTTGACCCCATGCAGTACGGCATCACAGCCATCAACCACCCCCTCAACCTCACCAAGGAACAGCTGTCGGAAGTCACTGTGTAAGTTACACACACTGGTTCCCTCTTTGAAAACAACACAAGAACTAATCACAGGCTTGTGCTGAGCCAATTCAATGCTACGGTCTTTATCCTGTCAGGGGTCATGAGGAGGGGTCATGAGGAGGGGTCATGAGGAGGGGTCATGAGGAGGGGTCATGAAGAGGGGTCAGGTAGAGGGGTCATGAAGAGGGGTCATGAAGAGGGGTCATGAGGAGGGGTCATGAGAGGGGTCATGAAGAGGGGTCATGAAGAGGGGCCATGAGGAGGGGTCATGAGGAGGGGTCATGAAGAGAGGTCATGAGGAGGGGCCATGAAGAGGGGTCATGAAGAGGGGTCATGAAGAGGGGTCATGAAGAGGGGTCATGAAGAGGGTTTTGCCAGTTGATTCATCGGGTAGAGCTTTTTAGGGGCGGCAGGTAGCCTGGTGGGTAGGAACGTTGGGCCAGTAACCAAAAGGTTGCTGGATCGAAATCCCCGAGCTGACAAGGTACAAATCTGTCGTTCTGCCCCTGAGCAAGGCAGTTAACCCCACTGTTCCTCGGGCGCCAATGATGTGGATTAAGGCAGCCCCCCCCGCACCCCTCTGATTCAGAGGTTGGGTTAATGCAGAAGACACATTTCAGTTGAATACATTCAGTTGTACAACTAACTAGGCATCCCCTTTCCTCTATAGCTTGTGGGCTTTGTGTTGAAAATGTCTCAGTCATCTCATCTCCCAGGTTATCTTCCTTCTACTATCTGTCTGTGTCCCTGTCTGTCCTCTAGGATGACCATATTTCTGTTATCTAACCTGTCTGTCCTCTAGGCTGACCATATCTCTGTTATCTAACCTGTCTGTCCTCTAGGATGACCATATCTCTGTTATCTAACCTGTCTGTCCTCTAGGATGACCATATCTCTGTTATCTAACCTGTCTGTCCTCTAGGATGACCATATCTCTGTTATCTAACCTGTCTGTCCTCTAGGATGACCATCTCTCTGTTATCTAACCTGTCTGTCCTCTAGGGTGACCATATTTCTGTTATCTAACATGTCTGTCCTCTACGGTGACCATCTCGCTGTTATCTAACCTGTCTGTCCTCTAGGGTGACCATCTCTCTGTTATCTAACCTGTCTGTCCTCTAGGGTGACCATCTCTCTGTTATCTAACCTGTCTGTCCTCTAGGGTGACCATCTCTCTATTATCTAACCTGTCTGTCCTCTAGGGTGACCATCTCTCTGTTATCTAACCTGTCTGTCCTCTAGGGTGAACATCTCCCTGTTATCTAACCTGTCTGTCCTCTAGGGTGACCATCTCTCTATTATCTAACCTGTCTGTCCTCTAGGGTGACCATCTCTCTGTTATCTAACCTGTCTGTCCTCTAGGGTGACCATCTCTCTGTTATCTAACCTGTCTGTCCTCTAGGGTGACCATCTCTCTATTATCTAACCTGTCTGTCCTCTAGGGTGACCATCTCTCTGTTATCTAACCTGTCTGTCCTCTAGGGTGAACATCTCTCTGTTATCTAACCTGTCTGTCCTCTAAGGTGACCATCTCTCTATTATCTAACCTGTCTGTCCTCTAGGGTGACCATCTCTCTGTTATCTAACCTGTCTGTCCTCTAGGGTGACCATATCTCTGTTATCTAACCTGTCTGTCCTCTAGGGTGACCATCTCGCTGTTATCTAACCTGTCTGTCCTCTAGGGTGACCATCTCTCTGTTATCTAACCTGTCTGTCCTCTAGGGTGACCATCTCTCTGTTATCTAACCTGTCTGTCCTCTAGGGTGACCATCTCTCTATTATCTAACCTGTCTGTCCTCTAGGGTGACCATCTCTCTGTTATCTAACCTGTCTGTCCTCTAGGGTGAACATCTCCCTGTTATCTAACCTGTCTGTCCTCTAGGGTGACCATCTCTCTATTATCTAACCTGTCTGTCCTCTAGGGTGACCATCTCTCTGTTATCTAACCTGTCTGTCCTCTAGGGTGACCATCTCTCTGTTATCTAACCTGTCTGTCCTCTAGGGTGACCATCTCTCTATTATCTAACCTGTCTGTCCTCTAGGGTGACCATCTCTCTGTTATCTAACCTGTCTGTCCTCTAGGGTGAACATCTCTCTGTTATCTAACCTGTCTGTCCTCTAGGGTGACCATCTCTCTATTATCTAACCTGTCTGTCCTCTAGGGTGACCATCTCTCTGTTATCTAACCTGTCTGTCACCTAGGGTGACCATCTAACCTGTCTGTCCTCTAGGATGACCATCTCTCTATTATCTAACCTGTCTGTCCCCTAGGGTGACCATCTCTCTGTTATCTAACCTGTCTGTCTCTCTCCTCTCCCAGATTGAAGACATCAGTAGACGCCGTGACAGCTATCTGTTACCTAACCTGTCTGTCTCTCTCCTCTCCCAGGTTGAAGACATCAGTAGACGCCGTGACAGCTATCTGTTACCTAACCTGTCTGTCTCTCTCCTCTCCCAGGTTGAAGACATCAGTAGACACCGTGACAGCTATCTGTTACCTAACCTGTCTGTCTCTCTCCTCTCCCAGGTTGAAGACATCAGTAGACGCCGTGACAGCTATCTGTTACCTAACCTGTCTGTCTCTCTCCTCTCCCAGGTTGAAGACATCAGTAGACACCGTGACAGCTATCTGTTACCTAACCTGTCTGTCTCTCTCCTCTCCCAGGTTGAAGACATCAGTAGACACCGTGACAGCTATCTGTTACCTAACCTGTCTGTCTCTCTCCTCTCCCAGGTTGAAGACATCAGTAGATGCCGTGACAGCTATCTGTTACCTAACCTGTCTGTCTCTCTCCTCTCCCAGGTTGAAGACATCAGTAGACGCCGTGACAGCTATCTGTTACCTAACCTGTCTGTCTCTCTCCTCTCCCAGGTTGAAGACATCAGTAGATGCCGTGACAGCTATCTGTGTGATCTTTGCCATGTCCTTCATCCCAGCCTCGTTTGTCCTCTACCTGATCCAGGAGAGAGTAACCAAGGCCAAACACCTCCAGTTCGTCAGCGGGGTCAGCCCCCTTGTCTACTGGTTAGCCAACTTCTTCTGGGATATGGTACGTCTTTCAATGAATCAATAAACTGTTACTTATGAAGCCCTTTTTTTTACATCGTTATTTGTGACAAAAGTGCTTTACAGTAACTTGAACTAAACTCACAAAAGAGGAAGTAGCAGTTACAGGAAGAAACCTGGAGAGGAACTAGACTCTTATGTTGTTTTTAGTCAGTGTCTCTCTCCTGTTTCCAGCGCCTGGAATTCAAATAAAAATGTATTTGTCACATGCGCCGAATACATCAGGTGTAGATCTTACTGTGAAATGCTTACTTACAAGCCCTAGAGTCAAGAAAATATTTACTAAATAAAGTTTTAATAAAAATATTAAAAATAACACAATAAAATAACAATAATGAGGCTATATACAGGTGGTACCGGTACCGAGTCAATGTGCGGAGGTACAGGTTAGTCAAGGTAATTGAGATAATTTGTACATGTAAGTAGGGGTGATGTGACTATGCATAGATAATAAACAGCGAGTAGCAGCAGTGTAAAATCAAGGGGGGGTGTCAGTGTAAATAGTTCAGGTGGCCATTTGATTAATTGTTCAGCAGTCTCATGGCTTGGGGGTAGAAGCTGTTAAGGAAAGCTTGCTGTGCGGTAGCAGAGACAACAGTCTATGACTTGGGTGACTGGAGTCTTTGACAATTTTTTCAACCTTAGTCTGACACCGCCTAGTATATACTGTAGGTCCTGGATGTTAGGAAGTTTTGACTCAGTGATGTACTGGTCGTACGCACTACCCTCTGTAGCGCCTTGCGGTCGGAGGGGGGAGCAGTTGCCATACCAGGCGGTGATGCAACCGGTCAGGATGCTCTCAATGGTGCAGCTATATTACCTTTTCAGGATCTGGGGACCCATGCCAAATCTTTTCAGTCTCCTGAGGGGAAAAAGGCATTGTTGTGCCCTCTTCACAACTGTCTTGGTGTGCTTGCACTATGTTAGTTTGTTGGTGATGTGGACACAAAGGAACTTGAAGCTCTCAACCTGCTCCACTGCAACCCTGTCAATGAGAATGGGGCGTGCTTGGTCCTTCTTTTCCTGTAGTCCACAATCATCTCTTTTGTCTTGATCACATTGAGGGAGAGGTTGTTGTCCTGGCACCACACGGCCAGGTCTTTGACCTCCTCCCTATAGGCTGTCTCGTTGTTGATCAGGCCTACCACTATTGTGTCATCGGCAAACTTATTTTTTTATTTATTTTACCTTTATTTAACTAGGCAAGTCAGTTAAGAACAAATTCTTATTTTCAATGACGGCCTAGGAACAGTGGGTTCCTGTTCAGGGGCAGAACGACAGATTTGTACCTTGTCAGCTCGGGGGTTTGAACTTGCAACCTTCCGGTTACTAGTCCAACACTCTAACCACTAGGCTACCCTGCCGCCCCAACTTAATGATGGTTTTGGAGTCGTGCTTGGCCACGCAGTCATGGGTGAACAGGGAGTACAGGAAGGGACTAAGCACGCACCCCTGAGGGGCCCCCATGTTGAGGATCAGCGTGGCAGATGTGTTGTTGCCTACTCTTACCACCTGGGGTCGGCCCTTCAGGAAGTCCAGGATCCAGTTGCAGAGGGAGATGTTTAGTCCCAGGATCCTTAGCTTGGTGATGAGCTTTGAGGGCACTATGCTAGGCACTGAGCTGTAGTCAATGAACAGCATTCTCACATAGGTGTTCCTTTTGTCCAGGTGGGAAAGGGCAGTGTGGAGTGCAATAGAGATTGCATCATCTGTGGATCTGTTGGGGCGGTATGCAAATTGGAGTGGGTCTAGGGTTTCTGGGATAATGGTGTTGATGTGAGCCATTACCAACCTTTCAAAGCACTTCATGGCTACAGACGTGAGTGCTACGGGGCGGTTGTCATTTAGGCAGGTTACCTTCACTCCCTTGGGCACAGGGACTGTGGTGGTCTGCTTGAAACATGTTGGTATTACAGACTCAATCAGGAGAGGTTGAAAAAGTCCTGGTAATCCGTTATTCACAGCCTTGTGAATGTTGACCTGTTTAAAGGTCTTACTCACATCGGCTACGGAGAGCGTGATCACACAGTCGTCCGGAACAGCTGGTGCTCTCATGCATACTTCAGTGTTGCTTGCCTCAAAGAGAGCATAAAAAGCATTTAGCCCGTCTGGTAGGCTCGCGGATACAGAGGTGTACACAGTGCAATGAAATGCTTACTTACTGTATTGAATATATTGAATTGTGCCTTTTGTGATAGAAGTACCAAATTGTACATACAGCTGGGCCCTGGGGCAAGTCTGAATAAGTATTTTTTAGGTATAAAGCCATCACAGTTTCGCCCTACCCCTGGCGGCCATTTAAATTGGAATCTGATTGACCTGGACGTGTCAGTGACTTGTTTCACCCGGATTTCATCAATTGAAATGTTTTCCATATTTTCCATCTCCGGTCTCTCCAGATGAACTACTCTCTCAGTACAGCCATGGTGGTGGGGATCTTTGTGGCCTTCGACAAGAAGTGTTACACCTCACCCACCAACATGCCAGCCCTCGTTCTCCTGCTCTTCCTGTATGGGTGAGTACTAGACATATGATTTGGGAAGCTTCTGCGTGCTGCTTATGAAGACTTTGTGGGACCTCTCCGATGCTCTGCTTCAAACCCCCTTCCCTTTTTTTACCCCTTTTTCTCACCAATTTCGTGGTGTCCAATTATTAGTAGTTACTGTCTTGTCTCATCGCTACAACTCCCGTACGGGCTCGGGAGAGACAAAGGTCGAGAGTCATGAGTCCTCCGAAACCAAGCCAAGCCTCACTGCTTCTTAACACAGCGCGCATCCAACCCGGAAGCCAGCCGCACCAATGTGTCGGAGGAAACACCGTACACCTAGCGACCTGGTCAGCGTGCACTGTGTCCGTCCCGCCATACGCTAGTGCACGTTGAGACAAGGATATCCCTACCGGCCAAACCCTCCCTAACCCGGACGACGCTAGGCCAATTGTGCATCGCCCCACGGACCTCCCGGTCGCGGCCGGTTGCGACAGAGCCTGGGCTCAAACCCAGAGTCTCTGGTGGCACTGCAATGTGTCTTAGACCACTGCGCCACCCGGGAGGCCCCAAACCCACTTTTGACGTCCTAAATCTCTCTCTCTCTCTTTCTTTCTCTCTCTCTCTCTCTTTCTCTCTCTCTATCTATCTAGGTGGTCAGTAACCCCCATGATGTACCCCATGTCATACATCTTTAACATCCCCAGTACAGCCTACGTCTCTCTGTCCTGCATCAACCTGTTCATCGGCATCAACAGCAGCGCCCTCACCTTCATATTGGAACTGTTCGAGAACAACCGGGTGAGGATGGGGGAGAGAGAGAGGGAGAGGCAGATTGTGGATGAGAGAGAGAGAGAGAGGGAGCAAGTCATGTTTCATTGTTGCTGTTTACCGTATTGTTCTTGTTTATTGTGTTGTTGTTTGTTGTGTTGATATTGTTCTTGTTTATTGTGTTGTTGTTGTTTACTGTATTGTTGCTGTTTATTGTGTTGCTGTTGTTGTTTATTGCGTTGTTGTTTGTTGTGTTGTTTATTGTGTTGTTGTTGTTTACTTTGTTGTTTATTGTGTTTTTGTTTGTTGTTTATTGTGTTGTTGTTTGTTGTGTTGTTGTTGTCATTTATTGTGTTTATTGCGTTGTCATTGTTGTTTATTGTGTTATTTGTTGTGTTGATGTTGATGTTGTTGTTGTTTATTTTATTGTTATTTATTGTGTTGTCGTTAGTTATTGTGGTGGTGTTGTTGTTGTGTTGATGTTGATGTTGTTGTTGTTTATTGTATTGTTATTTATTGTGTTGTCGTTAGTTATTGTGGTGGTGTTGTTGTTGATTGTGTTATTTTTTGTGTTGCTGTTGTTGTTTATTTTGCTGTTGTTTATTTTGTTTGTTGTTTATTGTGTTGTTGTTTGTTGTGTTGTTGTTGTCATTTATTGTGTTTATTGCGTTGTTTATTGTGTTATTTGTTGTGTTGATGTTGATGTTGTTGTTGTTTATTGTATTGTTGTTTATTGTGCTTGTGTTTATTGTGTTGTTGTTATTTATTGTGTTGTCGTTAGTTATTGTGGTGGTGTTGTTGTTGATTGTGTTATTTGTTGTGTTGATGTTGTTGTTTATTGTGTTTTTGTTGTTTGTTGTGTTTTTGTTTATTGTGTTGTTATTTATTGTGTTGTTGTTGTGCTCCCCAGGCCTTGTTAGAGTTCAATGAGTGGCTGAAGAAAGGCCTCCTGGTCTTCCCTCACTTCTGTCTGGGCCGGGGGCTGATTGACATGGCTATGAACCAGGCGGTGACTGATGTCTATGCACACTTTGGTGAGCACGACATAGTTAGTGTTGAATCTCTATGGCTCACAACACTTCCACACTCATCTATTCTCTAAACCTGCTCCAGCCTACAACACTTCCACACTCATCTATTCTCTAAACCTGCTCCAGCCTACAACACTTCCACACTCATCTATTCTCTAAACCTGATCCAGCCTACAACACTTCCACACTCATCTATTCTCTAAACCTGATCCAGCCTACAACACTTCCACACTCATCTATTCTCTAAACCTGATCCAGCCTACAACACTTCCACACTCATCTATTCTCTAAACCTGCTCCAGCCTACAACACTTCCACACTCATCTATTCTCTAAACCTGATCCAGCCTACAACACTTCCACACTCATCTATTCTCTAAACCTGATCCAGCCTACAACACTCCTGACTGAAAATAAACTATTCTTTAAACCTCCTCCAGCCTATTCATTCGGGCCCGTCTCTAGCTTGGTAACCAGATTGTTTTGTGCCAACTCTTCTGAGGATCAAGGCCTGGTACATTGTCCCATGTTGTGTTTCAGGTGAGGACCGTGCCATGGATCCGTTCAAATGGGACTTTGTAGGGAAGAACCTGGTCTTCATGGCTATAGAGGGATGTGTCTATTTCCTCTTCACTATCCTCATAGAGTACCGCTTCTTCCTCGACCACTGGTGAGGAACTAGCTCCAATATCACCGTGTGGAAGGATATTTATTTTTTATCCATCTTTGCACAATAGGAAACTAAAATCCCATTCACACTGAAAATTTACCTAATTTAGTGGGTCATTCAAGTTAGAACCACACTTATCTCAAACTCTACGTACATTCGGTGTGAAAAGGGGTGGTATTGATCAATCAATCATTCAATCAATCAATCAATTCTCCCCTCCAGGTTATCAGACTTCCGAGGGCCCCCTCCTAAAGATGAGGACGAGGACGTGGCGGCGGAGAGAGAGAGGATCTATAACGGCGGGAACAAGAGTGACATCCTCCAGATCAGAGACCTCTGCAAGGTTAAAACCTCTCTGGGATATTGGGGACGGTAGCGTCCCGCCTCGACAACCAGCCAGTGAAAGTGCAGGGCACCCAATTCAAAACAACAGAAATCTCACAATTTAAATTCCTCAAAGCATACAATTATTTTACACCGTTTTAAAGATAAACTTCTCGATAATCCAGCCACAGTGTCTGATTTCAAAAAGGCTTTACGGCGAAAGCACACTAAACGATTATGTTAGGTAAGCACCTAGTCACAGAAAAACACAGCTAATTTTTCCAGCCAAAGAGAGGAGTCACAAAAAGCAGAAATAGAGATTAAATTAATCACTAACCTTTGATGATCTTCATCAGATGACACTCATAGGACTTCATGTTACACAATACATGTATGTTTTGTTCGATAAAGTTTACATTGGCGTGTTATGTTCAGTAGTTACAAAACATCCGGGGATTTTGCAGAGAGCCACATCAATTTACAGAAATATTCATCATAAATGTTGATGAAACTACAAGTGTTATACAAGGAACTATAGATAAACTTCTCCTTAGCCTGTTGCGACGAGCAATCCCGTATCCGGGAGTATAATTATAGCCTCAAGCTCATTACCAAAACGTAACGTTAACTATTCATGAAAATCGCAAATGAAATGAAATAAATATATTGGCTCTCAAGCTTAGCCTTTTGTTAACAACACTGTCATCTCAGATTTTCAAAATATGCTTTTCAACCATAGCAAAACAAGCATTTGTGTAAGAGTATTGATAGCTAGCATAGCATTAAGCCTAGCATTCAGCAGGCAACATTTTCACAAAAACAAGAAAAGCATTCAAATAAAATCATTTACCTTTGAAGAACTTCGGATGTTTTCAATGAGGAGACTCTCAGTTAGATAGCAAATGTTCAGTTTTTCCAAAAAGATTATTTGTGTAGGAGAAATCGCTCCGTTTTGTTCATCACGTTTGGCTGAGAAAAAACCCTGAAAATTCAGTCATTAAAACGCGAACTTTTTTCCAAATTAACTCCATAATATCGACAGAAACATGGCAAACGTTGTTTAGAATCAATCCTCAAGGTGTTTTTCACATATCTATTCGATGATAAGTCACTCGTGGCAGTTTAGTTTCTCCTCTCTTCAAAATGAAAACATGCACGCACCTGGAGATTACGCAATAGTTTCGACAGAGGACACCTGGTCTCTTATGGTCAATCTTCCAATGATATGCCTACAAATACGTCACAATGCTGCAGACACCTTGGGGAAACGACAGAAAGTGTAGGCCCATTCCTTGCGCATTCACAGCCATATAAGGAGACATTGGAACAAAGCGCCTCCAAAATCTGTGGCATTTCCTGTTTGAAATTTCATCTTGGTTTCGCCTGTAGTATCAGTTCTGTGGCACTCACAGATAATATCTTTGCAGATTTGGAAACGTCAGGGTGTTTTCTTTCCAAAGCTGTCAATTATATGCATAGTCAAGCATCTTTTCGTGACAAAATATCTTGTTTAAAAAATTTGAATAGCGCCCCCTAATGCATAACTGGTTAATGCAGTGTCAGATTTCAAAAAGGCGTTACCAAAAAAGCATACAATAATCTGAGTACAAGAAAACAGCCAAACAGATATCCGCTATGTTGTGCAGTCAACAGAAGTCAGAAATAGCATTATAAATATTCACTTACCTTTGATGATCTTCATCAGAATGCACTCCCAGGAATCCCAGTTCCACAATAAATGTTTGATTTGTTCGATAAAGTCCCTCATTTCTGTCCAAATACCTCCTTTTTGTTCGTGCGTTTAGTACACAATCCAAACTCACGACGCGCAGGCAAGTCCATGCGAAAGTTATATTACAGTTCGTAGAAACATGTCAATCGAAGTATAAAATCAATCTTTAGGATGTTTTATTCATAAATCTTCAATAATGTTCCAACCGGAGAATTCCTTTGTCTGTAGAATTGCAATGGAATGCAAGTTAACTCTCATGTGAACGCGCGTGGTCAGCTCATGCCTCTCTTCCAGACCTCTGACTCCATCCCCTCTCATTCGCCCCCACTTCACAGTAGAAGCATCAATCAAGGTTCTAAAGACTGTTGACATCTAGTGGGAGCGTTAGGAAGTGCAATATGACCCCAAAGACACTGTAGGGCATGAGTTGAAAAACTACAAACCTCAGATTTCCCACTTCCTGGTTGGATCTCAGGTTTTTGCCTGCCATATGAGTTCTGTTAAACTCACAGACATCATTCAAACAGTTTTAGAAACTTCAGAGTGTTTTCCATCCAAATCTACCAATAATATGCATATATTAGTAACTGGACCTGAGTAGCAGGCAGTGTTACTCTGGGCACCTTATTCATCCAAGCTACTCAATACTGCCCCACCCCAGTCCCAAAGAAGTTAACTATCATCTTGACCCTCTGAATACGACATGTAGACCCCTCCATCATTAACATACTTGTGCATACAGACTCCTCACAAATATCTGTTGTATCACAACCGGATGTGTCCAAGGCGGTGTTTAACCTACTAGGTCAAAGAGAGGAAACTGTGAGGACATATCGGATTGTAGGTGTAACAGTATAACTTTAGACCGTCCCCTCGCCCATACCCGGGCGCGAACCAGGGACCCTCTGCACACATTAACAACAGCCACCCTCTAAGCATCGTTACCCATCGCTCCACAAAAGCCGCGGCCCTTGCAGAGCAAAGGGGGAACAACTACTTCAAGGTCTCAGAGCGAGTGACGTCATCTGATTAAAACGCTATTTAGCGCGCACCACCGCTAACTAAGCTAGCTGTTTTACATCTGTTACATAGGCATGTGTTGTCACCCCTCAGAGCCTGGTTCCTCTCTAGGTTTCTTCCTAGGTTCTTGCCTTTCTAGGGAGCTTTTCCTAGCCACTGTGCTTCTACACCTGCATTGCTTGCTGTTTGGGGGTTTTAGGCTGGGTTTCTGTACAGCACTTTGAGATATCAGCTGATGTAAAAAGTGCTTTATAAATACATTTGATTTGATCTGTTACCTATATACCGTGAGTCTGTGTCCAAACGAACTCTGGTTCTTTGTGTCCTCTCTACAGACGTACTCTGGGAAGACGAGACAAGCGGTGGACAGGATCTGTGTGGGCGTGCCTGCAGGAGAGGTCTGTCCCCCCCCCCATCCACCTTTATAGTCCTGTCTGTTTAACTGCCTGCAGGAGAGGTCTGTCCCCCCTCCCCTTTATAGTCCTGTCTGTTTAACTGCCTGCAGGAGAGGTCTGTCCCCCACCTTTATAGTCCTGTCTGTTTAACTGCCTGCAGGGAGTCTGTCCCCCTCCACCTTTATAGGTCTGTCCCCCCTCCACCTTTATAGTCCTGTCTGTTTAACTGCCTGCAGGAGAGGTCTGTCCCCCCTCCACCTTTATAGTCCTGTCTGTTTAACTGCCTGCAGGAGAGTCCCCCCCCCTTTATAGTCCTGTCTGTTTAACTGCCTGCAGGAGAGGTCTGTCCCCCCCACCTTTATAGTCCTGTCTGTTTAACTGCCTGCAGGAGAGGTCTGTCCCCCCTCCACCTTTATAGTCCTGTCTGTTTAACTGCCTGCAGGAGAGTTTAACTGCCTGCAGGAGAGGTCTGTCCCCCCTCCACCTTTATAGTCCTGTCTGTTTAACTGCCTGCAGGAGAGGTCTGTTTCCACCTTTATAGTCCTGTCTGTTTAACTGCCTGCAGGAGAGGTCTGTCCCCCCTCCAACTTTATAGTCCTGTCTGTTTAACTGCCTGCAGGAGAGGTCTGTCCCCCCTCCACCTTTATAGTCCTGTCTGTTTAACTGCCTGCAGGAGAGGTCTGTCCCCCCTCCACCTTTATAGTCCTGTCTGTTTAACTGCCTGCAGGAGAGGTCTGTCCCCCATCCACCTTTATAGTCCTGTCTGTTTAACTGCCTGCAGGAGAGGTCTGTCCCCCCTCCACCTTTATAGTCCTGTCTGTTTAACTGCCTGCAGGAGAAGTCTGTCCCCCCTCCACCTTTATAGTCCTGTCTGTTTAACTGCCTGCAGGAGAGGTCTGTCCCCCCCTCCACCTTTATAGTCCTGTCTGTTTAACTGCCTGCAGGAGAGGTCTGTCCCCCCCTCCACCTTTATAGTCCTGTCTGTTTAACTGCCTGCAGGAGAGGTCTGTCCCCCCCACCTTTATAGTCCTGTCTGTTTAACTGCCTGCAGGAGAGGTCTGTCCCCCCTCCACCTTTATAGTCCTGTCTGTTTAACTGCCTGCAGGAGAGGTCTGTCCCCCTCCACCTTTATAGTCCTGTCTGTTTAACTGCCTGCAGGAGAGGTCTGTCCCCCCTCCCCTTTATAGTCCTGTCTGTTTAACTGCCTGCAGGAGAGGTCTGTCCCCCCACCTTTATAGTCCTGTCTGTTTAACTGCCTGCAGGAGAGGTCTGTCCCCCCTCCACCTTTATAGTCCTGTCTGTTTAACTGCCTGCAGGAGAGGTCTGTCCCCCCATCCACCTTTATAGTCCTGTCTGTTTAACTGCCTAGGTCTGTCCCCCTCCACCTTTATAGTCCTGTCTGTTTAACTGCCTGCAGGAGAGGTCTGTCCCCCCCTCCACCTTTATAGTCCTGTCTGTTTAACTGCCTGCAGGAGAGGTCTGTCCCCCCTCCACCTTTATAGTCCTGTCTGTTTAACTGCCTGCAGGAGAGGTCTGTCCCCCCCCCCCTCCACCTTTATAGTCCTGTCTGTTTAACTGCCTGCAGGAGAGGTCTGTCCCCCATCCACCTTTATAGTCCTGTCTGTTTAACTGCCTGCAGGAGAGGTCTGTCCCCCCTCCACCTTTATAGTCCTGTCTGTTTAACTGCCTGCAGGAGAAGTCTGTCCCCCTCCACCTTTATAGTCCTGTCTGTTTAACTGCCTGCAGGAGAGGTCTGTCCCCCCTCCACCTTTATAGTCCTGTCTGTTTAACTGCCTGCAGGAGAGGTCTGTCCCCCCCTCCACCTTTATAGTCCTGTCTGTTTAACTGCCTGCAGGAGAGGTCTGTCCCCCTCCACCTTTATAGTCCTGTCTGTTTAACTGCCTGCAGGAGAGGTCTGTCCCCCCCTCCACCTTTATAGTCCTGTCTGTTTAACTGCCTGCAGGAGAGGTCTGTCCCCCCTCCACCTTTATAGTCCTGTCTGTTTAACTGCCTGCAGGAGAGGTTTGTCCCCCCCTCCCCCTTTATAGTCCTGTCTGTTTAACTGCCTGCAGGTGAGGTCTGTCCCCCCTCCACCTTTATAGTCCTGTCTGTTTAACTGCCTGCAGGAGAGGTCTGTCCCCCCTTTATAGTCCTGTCTGTTTAACTGCCTGCAGGAGAGGTCTGTCCCCCCTTTATAGTCCTGTCTGTTTAACTGCCTGCAGGAGAGGTCTGTCCCCCCTCCCCCTTTATAGTCCTGTCTGTTTAACTGCCTGCAGGAGAGGTCTGTCCCCCCTCCACCTTTATAGTCCTGTCTGTTTAACTGCCTGCAGGAGAGCTCTGTCCCCCCTTTATAGTCCCTTTCAGCTACCTTCTGCCCCACCTCCTCTCTTTAACAGATTCACTGTTAAACTGTCTGATTAACTGTCTGCCCGTCCCCCCCCTCCCCCTTTATAGTCCCTTTCAGCTACCTTCTGCCCCACCTCCTCTCTTTAACAGATTCACTGTTAAACTGTCTGATTAACTGTCTGCCCGTCCCCCTCCCCTTTATAGTCCCTTTCAGCTACCTTCTGCCCCACCTCATTTCTTTAACAGATCCACTAGTCTGTCCGTCCCCCCCTCCCCTTTATAGTCCCTTTCAGCTACCTTCTGCCCCACCTCCTTTCTTTAACAGATTCACTAGTCTGTCCCCCCTCCTCCTTTATAGTCCCTTTCAGCTACCTTCTGCCCCACCTCATTTCTTTAACAGATCCACTAGTCTGTCCCCGCCCCCTTTATAGTCCCTTTCAGCTACCTTCTGCCCCTCCTCATTTATTTAACAGATCCACTAGTCTGTCTGTCCGCCCCCTCCCCTTTATAGTCCCTTTCAGCTACCTTCTGCCCCACCTCATTTCTTTAACAGATCCACTAGTCTGTCCCCCCTCCCCCTTTATAGTCCCTTTCAGCTACCTTCTGCCCCACCTCATTTCTTTAACAGATCCACTAGTCTGTCCGTCCGTCCCCCCTCCCCTTTATAGTCCCTTTCAGCTACCTTCTGCCCCACCTCATTTCTTTAACAGATCCACTAGTCTGTCCGTCCCCCCCCCCTTTATAGTCCCTTTCAGCTACCTTCTGCCCCACCTCATTTCATTAACAGATTCACTAGTCTGTCCGTCCCCCCCCCCTCCCCTTTATAGTCCCTTTCAGCTACCTTCTGCCCCACCTCATTTATTTAACAGATCCACTAGTCTGTCCCCCTCCCCTTTATAGTCCCTTTCAGCTACCTTCTGCCCCACCTCATTTCTTTAACAGATCCACTAGTCTGTCCGTCCGTCGTCGTCCCCCCTTTATAGTCCCCTTCAGCTACCTTCTGCCCCACCTCATTTCTTTAACAGATTCACTAGTCTGTCTGTCCGTCCCCCTCCCCTTTATAGTCCCTTTCAGCTACCTTCTGCCCCACCTCATTTATTTAACAGATCCACTAGTCTGTCCCCCCTCCCCTTTATAGTCCCTTTCAGCTACCTTCTGCCCCACCTCATTTCTTTAACAGATCCACTAGTCTGTCCGTCCGTCCCCCCTCCCCTTTATAGTCCCTTTCAGCTACCTTCTGCCCCACCTCATTTCTTTAACAGATTCACTAGTCTGTCCGTCCCCCCTCCCCCTTTATAGTCCCTTTCAGCTACCTTCTGCCCCTCCTCATTTCTTTAACAGATCCACTAGTCTGTCCCCCCTTTATAGTCCCTTTCAGCTACCTTCTGCCCCTCCTCATTTCTTTAACAGATCCACTAGTCTGTCCCCCCCTTTATAGTCCCTTTCAGCTACCTTCTGCCCCACCTCATTTCTTTAACAGATCCACTAGTCTGTCCGTCCGTCCCCCCCTCCCCTTTATAGTCCCTTTCAGCTACCTTCTGCCCCACCTCATTTCTTTGACAGATCCACTAGTCTGTCCGTCCCCCCCTCCCCTTTATAGTCCCTTTCAGCTACCTTCTGCCCCACCTCATTTCTTTAACAGATTCACTAGTTTGTCCGTCCCCTCCCCCTCCCCTTTATAGTCCCTTTCAGCTACTTTCTGCCCCACCTCATTTCTTTAACAGATTCACTAGTCTGTCCCCCTCCCCCTTTATAGTCCCTTTCAGCTACCTTCTGCCCCACCTCATTTATTTAACAGATCCACTAGTCTGTCCGTCCCCCCCCTCCCCTTTATAGTCCCTTTCAGCTACCTTCTGCCCCACCTCATTTCTTTAACAGATTCACTATTAAACTTATTAACACTATTCTCCCTTACCTCACCTCGCTCATCAACTCATCCCTGACCGCTGGCTACGTCCCTTCTGTCTTCAAGAGAGCGAGAGTTGCACCCCTTCTGAAAAAACCTACACTCGATCCCTCCGATGTCAACAACTACAGACCAGTATCCCTTCTTTCTTTTCTCTCCAAAACTCTTGAACGTGCCGTCCTTGGCCAGCTCTCCCGCTATCTCTCTCAGAATGACCTTCTTGATCCAAATCAGTCAGGTTTCAAGACTAGTCATTCAACTGAGACTGCTCTTCTCTGTATCACGGAGGCCCTCCGCACTGCTAAAGCTAACTCTCTCTCCTCTGCTCTCATCCTTCTAGACCTATCGGCTGCCTTCGATACTGTGAACCATCAGATCCTCCTCTCCACCCTCTCCGAGTTGGGCATCTCCGGCGCGGCCCACGCTTGGATTGCGTCCTACCTGACAGGTCGTTCCTACCAGGTGGCGTGGCGAGAATCTGTCTCCTCACCACGCGCTCTCACCACTGGCGTCCCCCAGGGCTCTGTTCTAGGCCCTCTCCTATTCTCGCTATACACCAAGTCACTTGGCTCTGTCATAACCTCACATGGTCTCTCCTATCATTGCTATGCAGACGACACACAATTAATCTTCTCCTTTCCCCCTTCTGATGACCAGGTGGCGAAACGCATCTCTGCATGTCTGGCAGACATATCAGTGTGGATGACGGATCACCACCTCAAGCTGAACCTCGGCAAGACGGAGCTGCTCTTCCTCCCGGGGAAGGACTGCCTATTCCATGATCTCGCCATCACGGTTGACAACTCAATTGTGTCCTCCTCCCAGAGCGCTAAGAACCTTGGCGTGATCCTGGACAACACCCTGTCGTTCTCAACTAACATCAAGGCGGTGGCCCGTTCTTGTAGGTTCATGCTCTACAATATCCGCAGAGTACGACCCTGCCTCACACAGGAAGCAGCGCAGGTCCTAATCCAGGCACTTGTCATCTCCCGTCTGGATTACTGCAACTCGCTGTTGGCTGGGCTCCCTGCCTGTGCCATTAAACCCCTACAACTCATCCAGAACGCCGCAGCCCGTCTGGTGTTCAACCTTCCCAAGTTCTCTCACGTCACCCCGCTCCTCCGCTCTCTCCACTGGCTTCCAGTTGAAGCTCGCATCCGCTACAAGACCATGGTGCTTGCCTACGGAGCTGTGAGGGAACGGCACCTCAGTACCTCCAGGCTCTGATCAGGCCCTACACCCAAACAAGGGCACTGCGTTCATCCACCTCTGGCCTGCTCGCCTCCCTACCACTGAGGAAGTACAGTTCCCGCTCAGCCCAGTCAAAACTGTTCGCTGCTCTGGCCCCCCAATGGTGGAACAAACTCCCTCACGATGCCAGGACAGCGGAGTCAATCACCACCTTCCGGAGACACCTGAAACCCCACCTCTTTCAGGAATACCTAGGATAGGATAAAGTAATCCTTCTCACCCCCCCTTAAAAGATTTAGATGCACTATTGTAAAGTGGCTGTTCCACTGGATGTCTTAAGGTGAACGCACCAATTTGTAAGTCGCTCTGGATAAGAGCGTCTGCTAAATGACTTAAATGTAATGTAAATGTAAACTGTCTGTTTAACTGTCTGACCGTCTCTCTGTGCTGTCAGTGTTTCGGTCTGTTAGGAGTGAACGGAGCCGGGAAAACGACCACCTTTAAGATGTTGACTGGGGACACAGACGTTAGTTCTGGAGAGGCCACTGTCTCTGGATACAGGTACAACACATCGCAGGAATATGTGAGGAAAAAAAATAGTGTGTGTTGGACCCACGGTTCAGGAAAAAAAAGACTCAATGTTTTTGTATTCATCCTCCGAAGCCACTGACAAACTGTGCCAAGTATAGAACCGCTTTTTTAGAATTTGAATCAACGTAGTAACAAACGGATGTCCAAGCAGCTGTTTCTCTGTGGTCACTCAGTATCCTGTCGGACATGTTGGACGTGCACCAGAACATGGGCTACTGCCCTCAGTTTGACGCTATAGACGACCTGCTGACAGGCAGGGAACATCTTTACCTCTACGCTCGTCTCCGAGGGGTCCCCGAGTCAGACATCAGCAGAGTGAGTAGAGATGGGAGATACTGTCTGGTCTGTCTGGTCTGTCTGTCTGGTCTGTCTGTCTGTCTGTCTGTCTGTCTGTCTGTCTGTCTGTCTGTCTGTCTGTCTGTCTGTCTGTCTGTCTGTCTCGTCTGTCTGTGTATTTTTGTGTGAATGAGTGTAGTGTACTGTATGTATATATGTGCATACTGCATGTGTGTGTATGTATTTGTGTTAACATTCATGTATTTTACCCTTTGTGTTTGTAACACATTCCGCACCTCTCCTGTCTCCCCACTAGGTGGCAGATTGGGGCATCCAGAAGCTGGGTCTATCAGAGTACGCTGGTCGCTGTGCAGGAACATACAGCGGAGGCAACAAGAGGAAACTTTCCACAGCCATCGCTATGATTGGCTGCCCAGCCCTGGTTCTACTGGTGAGTCAACCAATCAGTGTTTAACCCCTACCATTGAAAAGGCGGGGCAGGCTCCCCAACCAGCTATGATTGGCTGGTTATACTGGTGAGTCAGCCAATGGCATGGGACTTTATTAATTGCCTGTCTTTTGGACAGTGTGTGGGTGATATGTTTGTCCACTTGTGTAGGGCACCAAAAAGACCTAGAAATCAGACCAGAGGCAGAGGAAAGCTGGACATGATGTTGTTTCATTACTTCCTTCCTGTGACAATATGGACAACAAATAGTTAGATAACATTACAAACACAGTATGACTAAGTGTTATACATTGACATTATACTATACATATACTATACATATACTATACATATACTATACATATACTATACATACACTATATACTATACATACACTATACATACACTATACATATACTATACATATACTATACATATACTATACATATACTATACATACACTATACATACACTATACATATACTATACATATACTATACATATACTATACATACACTATACATACACTATACACTATACATACACTATACATACACTATACATATACTATACATATACTATACATATACTATACATATACTATACATATACTATACATATATACATATACACTATACATACACTATACATACTATACATACTATACATATACTATACATATACTATACATACACTATACATATACTATACATATACTATACATATACATATACTATACATACACTATACACTATACATACACTATACATACACTATACATACACTATACATATACTATACATATACTATACATATACTATACATATACTATACATACACTATACATACACTATACACTATACATACACTATACATACACTATACATATACTATACATATACTATACATATACTATACATATACTATACATATACTATACCTATACTATACATATACTATACATATAATATACTATACATATACTATACATATACTATACATATACTATACATATACTATACATATACTATACCTATACTATACATATAATATACTATACATATACATACACTATACATATACTATACATATACTATACATATAATATACTATACATATACTATATACTATACATATACTATACATATACTATACATATACTATACATATAATATACTATACATATACTATACATATACTATACATATACTATACATATAATATACTATACATATACTATACATATACTATACATATACTATACATATAATATACTATACATATACTATACATACACTATACATATAATATACTATACATATACTATACATATACTATACATATACTATACATACACTATACATATAATATACTATACATATAATATACATACACTATACATATAATATACTATACATATAATATACATACACTATACATATAATATACTATACATATAATATACATACACTATACATATAATATACTATACATATACTATACATATACATATACTATATACTATACATATATATATATACATATACTATATACTATACATATAATATACTATACATATACTATACATACACTATACATATAATATACTATACATATACTATATATACTATACATATACTATATATACTATATACATATACATATACTATACATATACATACATATACTATACATATAATATATACTATACATATACTATACATATACTATACATATATATAATATACTATACATATACTATACATATACTATACATATAATATATACTATACATATACATATACATATATACTATACATATACTATACATATACTATACATATACTATACTATACATATATATATACATATATATACTATACATATAATATACTATACATATACTATACATATACTATACATATATATACTATACATATACTATACATACACTATACATATAATATACTATACATATACTATACATACACTATACATATAATATACTATACATATACTATACATATACTATACATATACTATACATACACTATACATATACTATACATATACTATACATACATATACATATAATATACATATACTATACATATACATATACATATACATATACTATACATATACTATACATATACTATACATATACTATACCTATACTATACATATACTATACATATACTATACATATACTATACATATACTATATACTATACATATACTATACATATACTATACATATACTATACATATACATATACTATACATATACTATACATATACTATACATATACATATACTATACATATATACTATACATATACTATACATATACTATAATATAGTATATATACTATACACTATACATATACATATACATATACTATATACATATACATATACTATATACTATACATATATATACATATACTATACATATACTATACATACATATATATACTATATACTATACATATACTATACTATACATATACATATATATATACATATACATATACTATACATATACTATACATATACTATACATATACTATACATATACATATACATACATATACTATACATATACTATACATATACATATACATATACATATACATATACATATACTATACTATACATATACTATACATATACTATACATATACATATATACATATACTATACATACATATATATACATATACTATACATATACTATACATATACTATACATATACTATACATATACTATACATATACTATACATATACTATACATATATATATACATATACTATACATACACTATACATATACTATACATATACTATACATACACTATACATATACTATACATACATATACATATACTATACATATACTATACATATACTATACATATACTATATACATATACATATACTATACATATACTATACATATACTATACATATACTATACATATACTATACATATATATACTATACATATACATATACTATACATATACTATACATATACTATACATATACTATACATACTATACATATACATATACTATACACTATACATATACTATACATATAATATACATATATATACATATACATATACATATACTATACATATACATATACATATACATATACTATACATATACTATACTATATACTATACATATACATACATATACTATACATACACTATACATATACTATACATACACTATACATATACTATACATATACTATACATATACTATACATATACTATACATATACTATACATATACTATACATATACTATATATACTATACATATACTATACATATACTATACATATACTATACATATACTATACATATACTATACATATACTATACATACACTATACATATACTATACATATACTATACACTATACTATACATATACTATACATATACATATACTATACATATACTATACATATACTATACATATACTATACATATACTATACATATACTATACATATACTATACATATACTATATACTATACATATACATATACTATACATATAATATATACTATACATATACATATACTATACATATACTATACATATACTATACATACCCTATACATATACTATACATATACTATACATACCCTATACATATACTATACATATACTATACATATAACATATACTATACATATACTATACATATACATATACATATACATATACTATACATATATATATACATATACTATACATATACTATACATATACTATACATATACTATACATATACTATACATATACTATACATATACTATACATATACTATACTATATACTATACATATACTATACATATACTATACATATACTATACATATATATATATACTATACATATACTATACTATACATATACTATACATATACTATACATATACTATACATATATATACATATACTATACATATACTATACATATACTATACATATACTATACATATACATATACTATACATATACTATACATATACTATACTATACATATACATATACATATACATATACTATACATATACTATATATACATATACATATACTATACATATACTATACATACATATACATATACTACATATACATATACTATATACTATACATATACTATACATACACTATACATATACATATACATATACTATACATATACTATACATATACTATACATATACTATACATACACTATACATATACTATACATATACTATACATATACTATACATACACTATACATATACTATACATATACTATACATATACTATACATACACTATACATACACTATACATATACTATACATATACTATACATATACTATACATATACTATATATACTATACATATACTATACATATACTATACATATACTATACATATACTATACATACACTATACATATACTATATACTATACATATACTATACATATACTATACATATATACTATACATATACTATACATACACTATACATACACTATACATACACTATACATATACACTATACTATACACTATACATACACTATACATATACTATACATATACATATACATATACATATACTATACTATACATACATATACATATACATATACACTATACATACACTATACATATACTATACATACACTATACATATACTATACATATACTATACATACACTATACATATACTATACATATACTATACATATACTATACATACACTATACATATACTATACATATACTATACATATACTATATACACTATACATATACTATACATACACTATACATATACATATACATATACTATACATATACTATACATATACTATACATACATACTATACATATACATATACTATACATATACTACATATACTATACATATACATATATACATACATATACACTATACATATACTATACATATACTATACACTATACATATACTATACATATACTATACATACACTATACATACACTATACACTATACATACACTATACATACACTATACATATACTATACATATACTATACATATACTATACATACACTATACATACACTATACATATAATATACATATAATATACATATAATATACATACACTATACATATACTATACATACACTATACATATACTATACACTATACACTATACATACACTATACATACACTATACATATACTATACACTATACATACACTATACATATACTATACATACACTATACATATATATACTATACATACACTATACATATACTATACATATACTATACATATACTATACACTATACATACATATACATATACTATACATATACTATACATATACATATACATATACTATACATATACTATACACTATACACTATACATATACATATACATATACATACACTATACATATACTATACATATACTATATATATACTATACATATACATATACTATACATATATATACATATACTATACATATACTATACATATACTATACATATACTATACATATACATATACTATACATACACTATACATATACTATACATACACTATACATATACTATATACTATACATATACTATACATATACTATACATATACTATACATACATATACACTATACTATACTATATACTATACATATACTATACATATACTATACATACACTATACACTATACATATACTATACATATACATATACTATACATATACTATACATATACTATACATATACACTATACATATACTATATACATACACTATACATATACTATACATATATATACATATACTATACATACACTATACATATACTATACATATACTATACATATACTATACATATACTATATACATATATATACATACATATACATATACTATACATATACTATACATATACTATACATATACTATACATATACTATACATATACTATACATATACTATACATACACTATACATATACTATACATATACTATACATATACTATACATATACATATACATATACTATACATATACTATACATATACTATACATATACTATACATATACTATACATATACTATACATATACTATACATATACTATACATATACTATACATACACTATACATATACATATACATATACATATACTATACATATACATATATACATATACTATACATACATATACATATACTATACATATACTATACATATACTATACATATACTATACATATACATATATACATATACATACACTATACATATACTATACATACACTATACATATACTATACATACACTATACATACACTATACATATACTATACATATAATATACATATAATATACATATACTATACATATACTATACATACATATACATACACTATACATATACTATACATATACATATACATATACTATACATATACTATACATATACTATACATATACTATACATATACATATACTATACATATACTATACATATACTATACATATACTATATACTATACATATACATATACTATACATATACTATACATATACTATACATATACATATACATATACTATACATATACTATACATATACTATACATATACTATACATATACTATACATATACTATACATATACTATACATATACTATACATATACTATACATATACTATACATATACATATACTATACATATACTATACATATACTATACATATACATATACTATACATATACTATACATATACTATACATATACTATACATATACTATACATACACTATACATATACTATACATATACTATACATATACTATACATATACTATACATATACTATACATATACTATACATATACTATACACTATACATATACTATACATATACTATACTATACATATACTATACATATACTATACATATACATATACATATACTATACATATACTATACATACACTATACATATACTATACATATACTATACATATACTATACATATACATATACTATACATATACATATACTATACATATACTATACATATACTATACATATACTATACATACACTATACATATACTATACATATACTATACATATACTATACATATACTATACATATACTATACATATACTATACATATACTATACATATACTATACATATACATATACTATACATATACATATACATATACATATACTATACATATACTATACATATAATATACATATATATATACATATACTATACATATACTATACATATACATATACATATACATATACTATACATATACTATACATATACTATACATATACTATACATATATATACATATAATATACATATACAATATACATATACATATACTATACATATATTATACATATACTATACATATACTATACATATACTATATATATACTATACATATACATATACTATACATATACTATACATATACTATACATATACTATACATATACTATACATACTATACATATACTATACATATACTATACATATACTATACATACACTATACATATACATATACATATATATACATATACTATACATATACTATACATATACTATACATATACTATACATATACTATACATATACTATACACTATACATATACTATACATATACTATACATATAATATACATATACTATACATATACTATACATATAATATACATATACTATACACTATACATATACTATACATATACTATACATATACTATACATATAATATACTATATATATATATATATACTATACATATACTATACATATACTATACATATACATATACATATACATATACATATACTATACATATATATATACATATACATATACATATACTATACATATACTATACATATACATATACATATAATATATACATATACTATACATATACTATACATATACTATATATACTATACATATACATATACTATACATATACTATACATATACTATACATATATATACATATACTATACATATACATATACATATACTATACATATACTATACATATATACATATACATATACTATACATATACTATATATATATACTATACATATACTATATATTATATACACTATACATATACATATACATATACTATACATATACTATACATACACTATATACATATACATATACTATACATATACTATACATATACTATACATATACTATACATATATATACTATACTATACATATACTATACATATACTATACATATACTATATACATATACATATACTATACATATATATACATATACTATACATATACATATACTATACACTATACATATACATATACATATACATATAATATACATATACTATACATATACTATATACTATACATATACTATACATATAATATACATATATATACATATACTATACATATACTATACATATACTATACATATACTATATACATATACATATACTATACATATACTATATATACATATACATACACTATACATACACTATACATATACTATACATATACTATACATATACTATACATATACTATACATATACTATACATATACTATACATATACTATACATACACTATACATATACTATACATATACTATACATATACTATATACATATACATATACATATACATATACATATACTATACATATACTATACATATACTATATACTATACATATACTATACATATACTATACATATACTATACATATACTATACATATACATATACATATAATATACATATACTATACATATACTATACATATACTATACATATACTATACACTATACATATACTATACATATACTATACATATACTATACATATACTATACACTATACTATACATATACTATACATACACTATACATATACTATACATATACTATACATATACTATACATACACTATACATATACTATACATATACTATACATATACTATACTATATACATATACATATACATATACATATACATATACTATACATATACTATACATATACTATACATATACTATACATATACATATACTATATATACTATACATATACTATACATATACTATACATATACTATACATATACTATATATATATACATATACATATACATACATATACATATACATATACTATACATATACTATACATACATATACATATACTATACATATACTATACATATACTATATATACATATACTATACATATACTATACATACATATACACTATACATATACATATACATATACTATACATATATACATATACTATACATATACTATATACACTATACATATACTATACATATACTATACATATACTATACATATACTATACATACATATACATATACTATATATACTATACATATATATACATATACTATACATATACTATACATATACTATACATATACTATACATATACTATACATATACTATACATATACTATACATATACATATACTATACATATACTATACATATACTATACATATACTATACATATACATATACATATACTATACACTATACATATACTATACATATACTATACATATACTATACATATACATATACTATACATACACTATACATATACATATACATATACTATACTATATACTATACATACACTATACATATACTATACATATAATATACATATACTATACATATACTATACATATACTATACATACACTATACATATACTATACATATAATATACATATACTATACATATACTATACATATACTATACATATATATACATATACTATACATATAATATACATATAATATACATATACTATATATATATATACATATACATATACATATACATATACATATACTATACATATACTATACATATAATATACATATACTATACATATACTATACATATAATATACATATATACATATATACAT
>NC_088424.1:47774918-47782418 GCF_034236695.1 Oncorhynchus nerka | reverse complement strand
ATACTATACATATACTATACATATACTATACATACACTATACATATACTATACATATACTATACATATACTATACATATACTATACATATAATATACATATAATATACATATACTATACATATACATATACATATAATATACATATATACATATACATATACTATACATATACTATACATATACTATACATATAATATACATATACTATACATATACTATACATATAATATACATATACTATACATATACTATACATATACTATACATACACTATACATATACTATACATATACTATACATATAATATACATATACTATACATATAATATACATATACTATACATATACTATACATATAATATACATATACTATACATATACATATACATATACTATACATATACTATACATATACTATACATATAATATACATATACTATACATACACTATACACTATACATACACTATACATATACTATACCTATACTATACATATAATATACATACACTATACATACACTATACACTATACATACACTATACATATACTATACATATACTATACATATACTATACATATACTATACATATAATATACATATACTATACATATACTATACACTATACATACACTATACATACACTATACATATACTATTATACACTATACATACACTATACATACACTATACATATACTATACATATACTATACATATACTATACATATACTATACATATACTATACATATACTATACATATACTATACATACACTATACATACACTATACATATAATATACATATACTATACATACACTATACATACACTATACATACACTATACATATACTATACATACACTATACATACACTATACATACACTATACATATAATATACATATACTATACATACACTATACATACACTATACATACACTATACATATACTATACATACACTATACATACACTATACATACACTATACATATAATATACATATAATATACATATACTATACATATACTATACATACACTATACATACACTATACATATACTATACATATACTATACATATACTATACATATACTATACATATACTATACATACACTATACATACACTATACATATAATATACATATAATATACATATACTATACATATACTATACATACACTATACATACACTATACATACACTATACATATAATATACATATAATATACATATACTATACATATACTATACATACACTATACATATACTATACATATACTATACATATACTATACATACACTATACATACACTATACATATAATATACATATACTATACATATACTATACATATACTATACATATACTATACATATACTATACATACACTATACATACACTATACATATAATATACATATAATATACATATACTATACATATACTATACATATACTATACATATACTATACATATACTATACATACACTATACACTATACATATACTATACATATACTATACATACACTATACACTATACATACACTATACATACACTATACATATACTATACATATACTATACATACACTATACACTATACATATACTATACATACACTATACATATACTATACATATACTATACATATAATATACATATACTATACATATACTATACATATACTATACATATACTATACATATACTATACATATACTATACATATACTATACATATACTATACATATACTATACATATACTATATATACTATATACTATACATATACTATACATATAATATACATATACTATACATATACTATACATATACTATACATATACACTATACATATACTATACATATACTATACATATACTATACATATACATATACTATATACATATACTATACATATACTATACATATACTATACATATACTATACATATATATACATATACTATACATATACTATACATATAATATACATATACTATACATATAATATACATATACTATACATATAATATACATATACTATACATATAATATACATATACTATACATATACTATACATATACATATACATATACTATACATATACTATACATATACTATACATATAATATACATATACTATACATATACTATACATATACTATACATATAATATACATATACTATACATATACTATATACTATACATATACTATACATATACTATACATATACTATACATATACTATACATATACTATACATATACTATACATATACTATACATATACTATACATATACTATACATATAATATACATATAATATACATATACTATACATATAATATACATATACTATACATATAATATACATATACTATACATATACTATACATATACTATACATATAATATACATATACTATACATATACTATACATATAATATACATATACTATACATATACTATACATATACTATACATATACTATACATATACTATACATATACTATACATATACTATACATACACTATACATATACTATACATATACTATACATATACTATACATATACATATACTATACATATACTATACATATACTATACATATACTATACATATACTATACATATACTATACATATACTATACATATACTATACATATACTATACATATACTATACATATACTATACATATACTATACATATACTATACATATAATATACATATACACTATACATATACTATACATATACTATACATATACATATACTATACATATATATACATATACTATACATATACTATACATATAATATACATATACTATACATATACTATACACTATACATACACTATACATACACTATACATATACTATACATACACTATACATACACTATACATACACTATACATATACTATACATATACTATACATATACTATACATATACTATACATATACTATACATATACTATACATACACTATACATATACTATACATATACTATACATATACTATACATATACTATACACTATACATATACTATACATATACTATACATATACTATACATATACTATACATATACTATACATATACATATATACATACACTATACATATACTATACATATACTATATACATATACTATACATATACTATACTATACATATACTATACATATACTATACATATACTATACATATACTATACATATACTATACATATACTATACATATATATACATATACTATACATATAATATACATATACTATACATATACTATACATATACTATACATATAATATATATACTATACATATACATATACTATACATATATATATACATATACATATACATATACATATACTATACATACACTATACATACACTATACATATACTATACATATAATATACATATAATATACATATAATATACATATACTATACATATACATATACATATACTATACATATAATATACATACACTATACATATACTATACATATACTATACATATACTATACATACATATACATACACTATACATATACTATACATATACTATACATACACATATACACTATACATATACTATACATATACTATACATATACTATACATATACTATACATATACTATACATATACTATACATATACTATACATATAATATACATATACTATACATATACTATACATATACTATACATACACTATACATACACTATACATATACTATACATATAATATACATACACTATACATATAATATACATATACTATACATATACTATACATATACTATACATATACTATACATATACTATACATATACTATACATATACTATACATATACTATACATATACTATACATATACTATACATATAATATACATATACTATACATACACTATACACTATACATACACTATACATATACTATACCTATACTATACATATAATATACATACACTATACATACACTATACACTATACATACACTATACATATACTATACATATACTATACATATACTATACATATACTATACATATAATATACATATACTATACATATACTATACATATACTATACATATACTATACATATAATATACATATACTATACATATACTATACATATAATATACATACACTATACATACACTATACATATACTATACATATACTATACATATACTATACATATAATATACATATACTATACATATACTATACATATACTATACATATACTATACATATAATATACATATACTATACATATACTATACCTATACTATACATATAATATACATACACTATACATACACTATACACTATACATACACTATACATATACTATACATATACTATACATATACTATACATATACTATACATATACTATACATATATATACATATACTATACATATATACTATACATATACTATACATATAATATACATATACTATATATATACTATACATATACTATACATATACTATACATATACTATACATACATATACATATACTATACATATATACTATACATATACTATACATATAATATACATATACTATACATACACTATACATATACTATACATACACTATACATACACTATACATATAATATACATATTATATACATATACTATACATATACTATACATACACTATACATATACTATACATATATATACATATACTATACATATACTATACATATACTATACATATAATATACATATACTATACCTATACTATACATATACTATACATATACTATACATATACATATACTATACATATACTATACATATACTATACATATACTATACATATACTATACATATACTATACATATACTATACATATACATATACTATACATATACTATACATATACTATACATATACTATACATATACTATACATACACTATACATACACTATACATATACTATACATATACTATACATATACTATACATATACTATACATACACTATACATATAATATACATATAATATACAATATACATATACTATACATATACTATACATATACTATACACTATACATACACTATACATATACTATACACTATACTATACATATACATATACATACATATACTATACATATACTATACATATACTATACATATATATACATATACTATACATATATATACATATACTATACATATACTATACTATACTATACACTATACATATACTATACATATACTATATACTATACATACACTATACATATACTATACATATACTATACATACACTATACATACACTATACATATACTATACATACACTATACATATACTATACATACACTATACATATACTATACATATAATATACATATAATATACATATAGTATACATATACTATACATATACTATACACTATACATACACTATACATACACTATACATATACTATACATATACTATACACTATACATACACTATACATATACTATACATATACTATACATATACTATACATATACTATACATATACTATACATATACTATACATATACTATACATATACTATACATATACTATACATATACTATACATATACTATACATATACTATACATATACTATACATATACTATACATATACTATACATATACTATACATATACTATACATATACTATACATATACTATACATATACTATACACTATACATATACTATACATATACTATACATATACTATACATATACTATACATATACTATACACTATACATATACTATACATATACTATACATACACTATACATATACTATACACTATACATACACTATACATATACTATACATACACTATACATATACTATACATACACTATACATATAATATACATATACTATACATACACTATACATATACTATACATATACTATACATATAATATACTATACATATACTATACATATAATATACATACACTATACATATACTATACATATACTATACACTATACATATACTATACATATACTATACACTATACATATACTATACATATACTATACATACACTATACATATAATATACATATACTATACACTATACATATACTATACATATACTATACACTATACATACACTATACATATACTATACATATACTATACATACACTATACATATAATATACATATACTATACATACACTATACATATAATATACATATACTATACATATACTATACATATACTATACATACACTCTACATATACTATACATATAATATACTATACATATACTATACATATAATATACATATACTATACACTATACATATACTATACACTATACATACACTATACATATACTATACATATACTATACATACACTATACATATAATATACATATATACATATACTATACATATACTATACATATACATATATACACTATACATATACTATACATATATATATATATATACTATACATATACTATACATATACTATACATATAATATACTATACATATACTATACATATAATATACATACACTATACATATACTATACATATACTATACACTATACATATACTATACATATACTATACACTATACATACACTATACATATACTATACATATACTATACACTATACATACACTATACATATACTATACATACACTATACATATAATATACATATACTATACATATACTATACATATAATATACTATACATATACTATACATATACTATACATATAATATACATATACTATACATATAATATACTATACATACACTATACATACACTATACATATACTATACATATACTATACACTATACATATACTATACATACACTATACATATACTATACATATACTATACACTATACATACACTATACATATACTATACATATATACACTATACATATAATATACATATACTATACATACACTATACATATACTATACACTATACACTATACATACACTATACATATACTATACATATACTATACACTATACATACACTATACATATACTATACATATACTATACATACACTATACATATACTATACATATACTATACACTATACATACACTATACATATACTATACATACACTATACATATAATATACATATACTATACATATACTATACATATACTATACACTATACATACACTATACATACACTATACATATACTATACATATACTATACACTATACATACACTATACATATACTATACATATAATATACATACACTATACATATACTATACATACACTATACACTATACATATACTATACATATACTATACACTATACATACACTATACATACACTATACATATACTATACATATACTATACACTATACATACACTATACATATACTATACATATAATATACATACACTATACATATACTATACATACAC